>NC_085013.1:3517467-3714967 GCF_963854185.1 Sardina pilchardus
TCAGAGTAGGAATAAATGCGCTACGGTAGAAAACAGACCAGTTGTGTGCCTATGGGACACCAGAAGGTCATTGAAGCTACTGACATATGAGACAAGCAGCACTTTGAATTTGGGGACCAACATTACAGTAGTGTACTGTGTTTGTCACAGTCACATTTTCACATGTACATCTGTATTTGTAAAACTGACAACATGGTTTTATTGGCATTTATGATTCTGACCACATTTGGTCACAAGATCCTAGGTTCTTGGCCTAATAATTCATTTCAAGTGATACATTCAAAACATTTAGATTTAGCAGACACTTTTCATCCAAAGTGACTTACAGTACATATGTCAATTCTATTACATGGGACTACATTGTCCTCACAGCAACTTGGGGTCAAAAGCCTTACATACAGTAAAGGCACAACGATGAAAGCTAGGAATTGAACCCACAACTTTTCATGCTACTGCAGCTCCACTGGCCTACCACTGCCCATACACCATTCACATCTTCACGCTATGTTATAGAGCATTCTTAGGCCTGGGTCATTCTGTGAGGGTCCTTAACCACACCCATGATGTGACACAGAAGGCTGCTGCTTAGCGCTTTAGCGAAAAACAGATCAGGAAAACAACACACACACACACACACAAAAAAAACTAAAACAAAAATAACCACATCAACAATAAAAAAAAAATAACAAAGAAATCTCTTTATGTGCATCAATGCATTGCACTCTGTTGGTCCCCATTAAAGTGTAATCTCATCATATCTGGTGTTTCAGGCCTGATTCACAAGGACTGGCGTTTTAGTCTAGAACATTCCTTTTGAGTATTTCTAAACGGATGACAGAGTCCAGCCTCTAGGCCTGGGGCCTGATGTGTGGAACGTAGAGAGAGAGAAGGAAAAAAAAAAAAAAAACAGAAACAAAATCCTGAAACAAAACAGAGGAATACAAAGCACCAGCCCTGATGCACAGGACCGGTCACTTAAATTGACTTTCATAAAAGCCAGGCCCCTCTCCTCTCTCCGCTTATCTGGCCATCTTTCTGCATTTCCTCAGAGTCCACTAGCCCGGGACGGCACGGAGCGTCGTGCTCCTCAGATCCATCTCCATGCCGGAATTTAATTCTGAGAATCCCGAGAATCGGATTACGCGGGACATAACTGAACAGGAAGTAAGGCCGAGGGCCCTCTCCGACAGGGACATTTGTGTTTATAGAGTCCCCTCGTTTCGCCCCGCCCCGCCCCGCCCCTCCCCTCGCCTGCCCCTGAGCCCTGCCTCGGCCCCGACGCTTGCGGTCGGCTGTGAAATCGGAGCCGCGCTTGTTCAAAAGGGAGAGGAGGCTCGCCTCGCCTGCCACCGCTAGCTCAGGTGGACCACACGCTCAGCTCCAGCATGCTAACCAGCTCTTGTAATACAAGCCCAGGAGACCGGGGGGGATGGATGGGGTCATCATGGGCTCCATTAATGAATGCACTCCATATGAATCACCATCAATCATCAATCGTTATCATATAGAATTGAGAGTGTTTCCCCATTTGCTTGCCATTCACATTAGCAGTTTAAGCTGAGCAGATCCAGACATTAATGTGGGCTGGCATTACAGCCACAGAATACATAAATTGGTTAACCACAACACTTTGCATTTTTTCTCATGCAACACCATGTTGAAACAGAGTTAAGTGCCGTTGCATGTTGCGTCGCCGCATGTTGTAAAATAAAAGTGGACGTAATGGCATATTGATTGGTATTTGTGGGAGAGATTTAACAGGGGACCTTTGTAACATCACTCAGATATCAAAACGCAGCTTTGCGTATGAAAGGGTTGTACAGATGTCCAGTCAGAGTGTGTGTGTGTGTGTGTGTGTGTGTGTGTGTGTGTGTGTGTGTGTGTGTGTGTGTGTGTCCCACCTCTGGCTTCTTGATGATTTGGATGCTGTACATGTGGTTCTTCATGGGGTAGATGATGATGAGGACGTCACCGAACTCCGTGGGGATGATGCCTCGCCGGTAGTCTCGCGAGTGCTCCGACCACACGATGTGCACCTCGTCATTACCCAGGTGCCTCAGCTAAAAAAACACAACAGGGAGGCGGGGGTTAGGAACAGGGAGCGATATCTTCCGATATCAGTCAGACCAGACGGCTAAGAACTGAGGCTATGGGTGCCTCTCATTGGTCTTTTATACATCCTCCCTTCCTTCCTCGGTCCTCATCCTCACTGATCTACATAAAGAATGATGGGGCGGCAACAATGGGATAGTCTATCCAGTGCTAGTTATAGATCAGTGGGAACAAGCCTGGAGGACCGAGCATCGAGGATCGAGGAGAGATGTTGAGAGGCACCCCATGTGTTGATGGCCCCTCTCAGCAGTGATGGGAGTGTGGGTGAGGGGAAGACTGAGTGTGGCCCTAAAAGATAGATGGGGGAGAGACCACATCATGCCACAATGTGTCTTGAGAAATTCACAGAAAAAAAAAAATCATCAAGTGACATCAATAAATTAGACAAGCCATCACACTATTTTATACAAGACTACTGAAAACAGATTATGTGTGGTTGACTATCTCTGTGCAGCATAAAATCTTCATGCCAGCATGACTGATTTGACCTATTAAAGATCTAAGAGTGCCCTGCTTCCTTTCCCTTGAGTATTACTCAAAAACACTTCTGGTTAAAGAATTAAACAATTTCCACAACACCTTGTCTACTATTATTCTACTGTTTAATCAAAATTAAAAGACACATCCAAAAAACCTCCACGGCCCAAAAAATCTCTCTCTCTCTGGTCTCTGTGAGCAGACCAGGAGGCACACAGACACACACTTCAGCATGGATCTGACCGCAGCAGTGTGTGAACAGCATTCCCTTTCATTTGGGTCGCTGCTATTGACCTTGTGAAGTTCGCAAAGAGGTGGAGTGTGAGAGTGACAGAGAGAGAGAGAGAGAGAGAGAGAGAGAGAAAGAGAGAAAGAGAGAGAGCACAAGAGAGGAAGTGAAGGACAAGGACAAGACCGTGAGAGAAAAGAAGACCAAATAGGAAACGGGAAAGGAGAGGACGGACACAAAGAGAGAGTGAGAAAAGTGAAAATGAAAGAGAGATGTAGAGGAGAAGAAGCCTACAGACAGACAAAAGACAGGAGGGAAGCAGTGCTGACAGAGAGAAAGAACTAGAACTAGACAGAGAAAGATTAAGATGGGCATACAAAAAGGGACAGACACAGAGAGGGAGACACACACACACACACACACACACACACACACACCTGGTCTCTACCCTCATCCATCTTTTGGGCCACACTCAATCTTCCCCTCACCCACACTCCATCACTGCTGAGAGGGGCCATCAACACATGGCCTCGGCCCTCAATTCACACATCTTGCTTTGGCCAATCACAGCGTACCAAACACTCTCCACTACTAAAAGTCATGCCAAAACATATGCAGCCGTTTCACAGCACTGACTCATGATAACTGACTGAGAACTGCATATCTTGGGGATCAATAAAGTATATATCTATATATCTATCTATCTGTAGCATCTATCTATCTATCTATCTAAGAGGTGATGATAATAAATTGTGAATTATGTAAATCAATGTCTGTGTATTTTGTGTATTGTTGTGAGCAAGGTTGTTGTTGTGTGTCCTGACCTGTACATATGCTTGCCTGTGTTCATGCATTAGATTAGACACATGAACCTGTTGCATGGATTAGCGCTACTCAGTATCTTGTTTTTTTCCCCCCCAAAACAAACAACGTTCAAAACGCTGCTATGAGGAAGGCGTGCCAGACCCAGAGTGGATGGACAGCTGACCGAGGAGAGGAGAGGAGAGGAGAGGAGAGGAGAGGAGAGGAGAGAGGGCGGGGGGAGGCCAGGGTAATGGTGGCAGTATAAAAGGGAGGGGAGGGGGTGAGGGTGGGGTGGGGTGTGGGACTGAAATAAACAGATAAATAAAAGTGAGCGAGCGCAGCTCAGTAGGGCTCACGTGTGGCGGTGCGGAGCGGTGAGGAGCGGAGCGGAGCGCGGCGTTAGGGGCTGGTGGCGGGGTGGCGGGGTGGCCGTGCTGACACGCGTTAGTGTCTGGTTAACATGGTTTAGCGGCGCTATCGGGCCCATCGCTCTCCGGCCTGCTGCCGCCCGCCCCGCCGCTAATCCAATTCAGGCCCCCGAGTCCAGCGCGCGCCGCGCTACACGGGGACAGCTCCAATCCAATTTGGGTACAATATGACCACGCCGCGCACGGAGCAGAGCAGAGCAGAGCTGAGCAGAGCAGCACCAGCGCAGGTGAGGGGACGTGTGTGTGTGTAGAAGTGTGTGTTTGTGTGTGTGTGTGTGTGTATATATATATATATAAGTGTGTGTGTGTGTGTGTGTGTGTGAGAAAGAGCGTGCGAGTGTGTGTATGATTGTGTGTGTGTGTGTGTGTGTGTGTGTGTGTGAGAGAGTGTGTGTTTGTGTGTGTGTGTGGGGGGGAGGGGAGGTTGTTGGTTTAGGGGTGCTGTCAATGTTTTTGAATGTGTGTTGGGGATTTGAAGTGTATCGCTTCAGGGTAGTGATTGAGCAACACCCAGGGGGGTTGAAATGCTCCTGCTTGTCATACAAACATCTACACAGCAGTACTGAGATATGGCCCCCCAACCCCTCTCTTGTTTTATTTCCTATAAACACACTAACGGTCTCTCACACACACACACACACAGCACCTCTCTTGCACGGCTGGCCGTTTGAACCGTGACGGTGAGCGGCGGTTCAGAGCGGAACTGCGCGGCTGGCAGGCAGGCAGGCGGAGATAGCCACCGAGGGGCTTCTGGTGAGCGATGGGATTCCCTCTGATCACGTTAGCGCCCGGTTCCGCTTCGCCGTGCGCCGCCACAAGAGCACCCTGGGTGCTGTCCAGAAACAGGAACTAAACACTGATGTATGTTAACGCGCGCGCCGTCGTCGACGCTATATATGCTGAAGGCTGGACACACAGATATGTGATCTGAATGAATCCGGAATCTATGGCCTTGATTGCAGCATTAGGGAATAACACCAATGTTCCTCTGTGAAGCCTACCGAGACACACACATGGTTGCTTAACAGTGTAATCTGAGAGCAGCCATATGGAGAAGGTGACACAATTCTCATGCATGTAAAGAGCGATGTGTATGGCTGTGGTCCAGTGCCATATGGAGGGGGGTGACATCGTTCTCATATACGTCCGGAGGTAATGAGGCAGTGCAGAGCCCACTGTGACCCCCTGGTCAGCTTGACCACAGTCAGAGGACAGGAGGGGCCTGCAGGCTGACCAGAGAGAGGACCTACAGTACACTACACATGCTCCACCATCCCCTGCTCTCTGGCACCAAGGTGAAGAGCAACACCGCAACCTAAGTGCTGTTGTCCAGATGGCTAGTCAGACACAAGGCTTCATACGGATACTAACACAAAGACATACATAATACATACCACACACACACACACAAACAAACATACATACACACACACACACCTCTACACTCCCCTTTCATTGATATCTTCATATCTTCACAACAGACACTGAACGACCACACACAGACCCACACACACACACATACACACCACTCATCATTGCTAATGAGCACTTTGAGGGTGGCATCTCTATCAGATTGGGGGGGTGCTGGAGTCCTCCGTTAATGAGAGGCGGCAGCCGCTTGTGTACCGGCAGGATGCAGACAGCATCGCGCTTCTCCTTATTACTCCTCTCCTCCTCTCCTCTCTCTTCTCCTCTCCCCCTCCTCCTCTCCTCTTCCTCTCCTCTCCTCTTCCTCACAAAATCACTCCCTGATAAACACCAGGGGCCTCCCCTACCTCCATCTCTCTCTGTCACCCTCTTCCTCTCCTTTCCCCTCCTCTTTCTCTCCATCTCTCTCTCTCCATCTTTCTCTCTATCCCCCCCTCTTCCTCCTGCTCATCTCTCCCTCTCCATCTCTATCTTTCTCTGTATCCTTCACTTCTCGTGCAGAACAATGGCTCGGAAATTAAAGCTCACAGCTAACAATCTGTCTGCTTATTACAGGTAATTAGAGCCCGCGCCTGCGAGACAACACACCATCCGAGCGACGCGACGCAACACCCTCCCCCCCACACACACACACATACAACCTCCCTCATTCTGACGGCGCAGAAAAAAACAGAGAGAAAGGCGAAGGAAGAGAGATAACAGAAGCGATAAAACAAAGACAAATGAAAGAGGCGAGAGACGGAGAGAACAAAAGAAAAACAAGGGATGAGGACATGACAGCAATGATAGGAGGAGGAGGAGGAGGAGGAGGAGGAGGGGGCTAATAAATAATGAGAGGGGGACACAGAGAAAAGAGAGAGAGATGTAGTGGGAATAACTAATGTTTTATAACCCTGGGGGTGGGTGAGAGTGTGTGTGTGTGGGGGGGGGGGGGGGGTATTCTGTGTGTTGTGCTTTGTAATCCAATTACAAACCCCACCACCATCCTGAACTTCACTCTGAGGTCAGTCGCCCTCAGTCCTACACACACACACACACACACACACACACACACACACACACACACACACACACACACACACACACACACACACACACACACACACACACACACACACACACACACACACACACACACACACACACACACCTCTTCGCTTCAATTCTCCATTCGTCCCTTCAATATTACATTCCAGTCTGCGTTCATTAAGAAGTGCTCTGGGTGGCTTTGCACCTCATCGCCTGTGCCCCCTCTGCTGACAGATTGTGTGTGTGCGTGTGTGTGCGCGTGTGCGTGCGTGTGTGCATGTGCATGTGTGTGCGTGTGTGTGTGTGAGGACCGAGACGTAAAATGGGAACAGCACTAATGATGCCCCATCCTTCATTCTCCGCTCCCTCCACCGCCAGACAGGAAAAAAAGAGCGATACGAGAAAAGTGGGGAAGAAACGAAACGACAACGGTATCGGCACAGCCCCCCAGCCAAGGTGATTATGGGTAATTTGGGCCGGTTATTAGGTTTGCGCTGAGCGGAGGAAGAGGAAAACATACCGACGCAGACAGAGCACAGGAGCTGGGGCACACGCTAACGCTCAGAGCTAAGGTGACGCGACTAAGAGTGAGAGGAGGAGGAGGAGGAGGAGGAGGAGAGGAGAACAACAACAACTACTTCTGGAGGGGAGAACAGAGAGACAGAGAGAGAGAGAGAGAGAGAGAGCTAGAGAGAGGGTTAGAGAGAGAGAAAGAGAGAGAGGCTGAGGAGGAGAGTACAACAACTGCTTCTGGAGGGGAGAACAGAGAAAGAGAGAGAGAGAGAGAGAGAAAGAGTGTGTGTGTGTGTGTGTGCAATCTTTACCTCTGGGGGTAAGGACAGTGAGTGATGTGCGTCTACGCGTAATGGGGAGAAGAGGAGGCAAGGGGAGAGACAGAGACACACACACACACACACACACACACACACACACACACACACACACACACACACACACACACACACTGAGACAGACAGACAGCCTAAACACACCACCAGCCATCCTCCCATCAGGGAAAATAAAGGAGTGTGACCTTCTCGCTCCGAGCCCTTTTCTCTGAGAGAAAGACAAAACAGGTGCGCTGCCAGAGAGGCTGAAAAGAAATAAACCGACACAACAACACTAAGACATATCAGTGGAGCGAGAGCGACGTGGAACGACAATGGCCAACAGTGTGCTCGCGTCTCCGCTTTCTTCTGCGGCGATGGGGGAAAAAAAAGGACGTGTTAGTTCGAGGGGGTTGCTGCCGGGGCTGACGGTGCGGCGAGGCCCGTGTGCGGTTGTCGGTCGCGGTGCGGTCGCGGCACAAAAGGCTCGCTCGCTCTCTCTCTCTCTTTCTGTCGGCGTGGGGCGAGGAGCTGCCTCTGCCTGCAGCGCGCCCAGGATAATGGTCCATAATGGAGGGAGACCGCACGGGTCACGGCGCCATTGTGGGCCCACTTCACCCCCCCCCCCCCCCCCCCCCCATCGGCACCATGGGTAGAGAAGAGAAAAAAAAATGCCAGGGGGCTGCGGATCACGCGAGAGCCAGGTGAGATAGAGAGAGAAAGAGAGACAGAGAGAGACTGAGCGAGAGAGAGAAAGAGAGAGACAGAGCGAGAGAGAGAGAGAGAAAAGCACAAAGAAAGGATACAGAGAAGGAGAGAAACTATAGAGAAAGAGAGCGAAAAAGGAGATGAGTAGGGAGTAAAGAGTGAAGAGAAAGAGGGTGAACGCCAGCGACAGCAACACAAGCGGAGGAGAAGAAAGAGAGAGAGAGAATGAGAGCCACGGGGGAGACGAGAGCCGGCGAGCAAGTGACTCAAGAGGAGTCAAGAGTGGACGGTCTCGCTGACTGGACAGTGGGGGGGTGAAAGGGCTAACGGCAGGACCGCGGGGGCAGCGACAGACACAGAAACGGAGTGAAAGCGATCGTGAATAAGGGAGGAAAGAGATACAGCAAGAGCCACAGAAAGCAAGTAGGCAAACAGAAAGGTGGAAGGTGGAAAGAGGGGAGAGGAGAGGAGAGGTGGAGGTGGGGAGAGAGGGAGAAAGAGAGGAAGAGAGAGAGGGAGGGAGGAAGAGACGTAACAGTGTGATTCTAGGGCAAAACAGAGATACAATAATGTCCCGCATATAAGCCGCATTGTGTATAAGCCGCAGGACAGTGTTTTATGCAAGTTAAAAGAAACAAACCCATATTAACACCATATTAACTGCCCCCCTGTATTAACCTCACAGCTGAAGAAATGTTGCAAAATCAATGTATAAGCCGCGGCTAATAGTCGGTGTTACGGTCAGGTTAGGGAAAAAGCACATACTGATTGAAGGCTGCTCGAGCACCAGCTGATTGCTGGGCGGGGCAAGCGCGGAGTTTCAAAAAATTGATTACAGGTGGACACCTGGAGGAAGCGGGAAGACGCCAGAGTGTCGCAACTGAAGAGAGACGCCGTTTTCGACCTGAGCCGACATTCCCCCTTTTGCAATACCGTTGTTATTTCTATGTTGAACGTTGAGTCTGGCACCGGACATTCTTTTAAGAAAACTGAACTAAACAACCGAACAACAGAGAGAGCTGGCCGCTCTCGCAGGAAGAGCAACACCTGTGCTGGCCCGGTTTGCACGCTCGCCCTCGGAGCTGGTAAGCTTGTCTCTTGTGGCCTTCAATAGTTGCATACAACATTACCCACACTATTGACATAGTCTCACGTCCACGTTAACACAGACACGCAGGGTAAGTTACACTGAAGGTTGGCTAGCTATTAGAATTCCCCCTAGACTTACGAGCGTAGTTTGTAATGTTTTAGATAAGCTGGCTAGTGTATGCGGTTGCGTTTGGCATTCGCGTATCGGCGTTGTGGGTCGCTAGTTAACTCAACCCTCGGTTGTAACAAGTGGAGAGCTCGTCCGGGATTTAGTGTTTGTTCCCTGTAGTGTATTGTGGTAAGTAGTTCGGTTACGAAGTGTTTGTGTGCAGACGTGTTTTGTATAGTTGTGTAAACAATTGTTTAGCGATTTCATAAGGGTTTTGTGTCGCTCTGCGAAAGTAACGCCGACGTTTATTTGCTCTCGCTTTGCAGTTTTCAAGTGTAAAGTGTTGGTGGTAACCAACCAATTTGTGTAGCTTAATTTGCTCCTGTGGACTTTTCTGTTGTAGCCTATGGTCTGTGTACTAGGGTGCCTGTTTGAAGTAGGCTAGGCCTAGTTATTTTGTTTGCCAAGTCCTAAACTTGTATTTGAATGGTTTTGTAGCGCTGCCTTTAGCGCGATTGGTACAGTATAGGAGGTCTAACAGCCCTTTTGTTTGTTTAGGTCCAGTGTATGCTGGGAAATTTTGTGCATTGACCATTGCAAATATTTTCAGCTTTGGCAAGTAGAGTATTGCATTTTGAATGCTTTTTGGTTTAGCCTGTTCTGGCATTTGACTATGTAACAAAGGGCTGATCACGCCTAGTGCATGCTTCCAAACCAGCCAATCAGAGAGCACGCTGCCCTCTGGGACTTCAGAACGACATCCTCATTAAGACAGTGAAGAGAAGTTCTGGAGAAAGCTAGCGTTAACTATATTGTGTGTTTAGATAAGTAGCCGTTATATAGTGTTTCAATGTATATTTCTTACTTTGTGTGCGTTCAGAAACAAGTGAGTATCTGTATTCTGTTCTGTGTAGTATATTTTAAGCATTTAGAAACTTTGTATAATCGTGATGCACACGATTCGCGGGTGTATTTTACCGCGAGGTAATTGTTTATTGTGAAGTGTGGACCTAGCCACTCAGAGATGCTAGGTTACATTCCCGTTTGAATGTTAAATGGTGCCATAGCCTTTATTATGTATACCTACGTGAGATGTATACTAAGAGTATGCTGTACTTCTGTTAACTTCCGTTTATAGCTTAAAGTCTATCAGTAGTGCTATGTTCATGTATCTAGCCTAATCTAGGTCTTGCTATGTTCGTCTAAGCTAGGCCACTATTGTGACATGCAGTAGACACGTGTAGGCTTCATGTAGCTCATGTTTAGCTTGTGTTAATTGTATTTAGCACATGGCTGATTATTGCCTCTCTCTGTTGTCTCCTGCAGAAACACACACACACCCCATACACACCACACACTACACACACCACACACTACACACACATACAGACAATCATTTTATTCTTCAATAAACCTGTTGGAAGAAAATCTTGGTGTGCACATTCTGACCGATGCCCCTCAGCGGCCACAGCTTTAAGAGTGAACTCAAGTAATAGTTAATGTTCATCAGAACATTTGGAGGCCCCAGCGAGGATTATTGTGACCACTGAGGATTCACCCAAGATGTTCCAAGAGAGAACAACTCAGCACCCTCCTGGTGCTCGTCCCCGACGAACGACTCACCAACCAGCCTGGATGGATGACTATGCAGTCTCCTTCCCACCAAAACCACGGGCTGCCTACGTTCCCCAGCATGCAGAGTACCCCTCCGAGCAACAGCGCCCCTACCACAGCATGGATGGAGATACTGAGAGATATGCCAGGATGACACCTCTCACTCCCCCTGCATTAGATGAGGACTTGGGGGCTGCACATGGAGCGGACACCAAGTACCTGCGCCTACCAAACACGACTGGCCCCCTGTATCAGAGCACACCCTTTTCACTCCCGCGTGAGCCCACCTCACAAGCCACGCTGGAGGTCCTCGATGCACTGAATCAACTACGGGAGGATAATCAGAAGATGCAGCGACAGATGATGGACCTACACAGGCGACTTGATGAAGGAGCCACGCAGCCAGTTCCACCATCACGAATGCAGTCTCTTCTCCACCCTCCACAACCCCAATGGCCACGTCCCATACAGCAGGATGACAGTTCGGAACCGTTCCCCTTGCTGCCGCCGCCGCCACCTCCACTGACCAGTGGACACGTGTTGCCTACAGACACTGGACTCTGGCCACCGCCACCACCTCCTGTAATAGATAGCAATGCATACGTGCCCCAGCAACCACCCATGGCGCCGGACCTGGTAACAGAGCTTACCGGACTACTGCGGGACCTGAAGACCAAACAGGTGCCACCTCCCCAATGCCCAAGCCCCGTGTACCGTGGTCCGAAGCCCACAATTCCAGTATTCTCCAAAGGGGACCCGAGGGAGTTCGCAAGACTCAAGGTGGCCCTGGACAATCTGCTGCCAGTCGACTCATCAGAGCGCTTCAAGTATCAGATTCTGGTCGACCACCTTAAATATGAAGGGGCCCTTCTCATCGCCGATTCGTACACAAACTCTCCACAGCCCTATACAGATACGATGGCCAGTCTAATAGAGCACTATGGACAGCCACACCAGCTATCACTTAGGAGGATTGCAGAGCTGATGGAAGCCCCAAGTATTGCACGTGGCGACACCAATGGATTCAAGCAGTTTGCACTGAAAGTGAGAGCGCTGGTAGGCATGTTAGATCAGCTAGGGGACAGTGGACAGACAGAGCTCAGCTGCGGTTCCCATGTGACGAGGCTCCTGTCAAAGCTGCCTCAAGACATGCGGGCAGAGTTCAAGAGGTTCTTGTACCCCATGCGCATCACCGTCCCAAGCCTCCTACACTTCTCCGACTGGCTCAATTACGAGCTGAAAATTCAGGAGACTGTGTACGAGTCATTGCATAGAGAGGACAAGAGCAACTCTGGGCCCAAGACAGAGCGACGACGTGAAGGCAAAGGGGTAAAGAACACTAGCATTCTGCATACGACAGATCAGTCTGAGAACACTCAAGCCATAACCAAGACAGTCGCCACTGCCAAGCCACCAGAGAAGACCGCGTATTGCCCCTATTGCAACCACAACCAGCACTTTCTCAACCAGTGTGCAAACTTTGCACAGCTCACAGTGGACCAAAGAACTGCTTGGATCAAGACCAACAAGGCATGCTGGCGATGCGCCCGCCGGCACCAAGCAGCTCAATGTCGTCTCAAAGTGTTGTGTGAAGAGTGCAAGGGAAGACATCTGCGAGTGTTGCACGAGGTGAATGCTAAGCCTGCGGCGAACACATCTTGCCTCGTCAGCACAACTAATGAAATCCTGTACCTAGACAGGCGGGCAGGGTGCAGCCAGGTTCTGCTCAAAGTGAGCAAAGTGCTGCTGCGGAATGGAGCCCACACCCTGGAGACATACGCAATCCTTGATGATGGGTCGGAGCGGACCATACTCCTGCCCGCAGCAGCCCAAAGTCTCAAGCTCACCGGTGAGACCGAAGACCTGGCACTTCGGACTGTCCGGCAGGATGTCCGAGTGCTACGTGGTACAGCGGTGTCATTTTCCATCTCCCCAGTGGATCAGCCACAGAAGTCATTCAAGATCAATAGGGCTTTTACAGCTGATCAGCTGGGATTGGCGGAGCACACATACCCCGTCAAAGCACTTCAGAGGAAGCACAAGCACTTAAGAGACATTCCTCTCAAGGCGCTGAACCGAGTACGTCCTCTGCTGTTAATCGGGTCTGATTACCCCCACCTCATCACACCAGTGGAACAAGTGCGTCTGGGTCCCCCGGGAGCACCTGCAGCGGTGAAGACAAGGCTGGGCTGGGCGCTACAAGGGCCAACGAAGCAGATCAAGCAGCAGGCTTCAGCACAGCAGTGTCTCCACATCTCCCTTTCACCCACTGCTGAGCTCCATCAGAGTGTTGAGAGACTGTGGCAATTAGATGTACTCCCCTACAGGAGTGAGAAGCTCGTCACACGCTCTAGACAGGATCAGGATGCCATCCACCTGTTAGAAGCAAAGACTACGCGCGTCACTGTTGATGGTATTCAACGCTACGCCACCCCTCTCCTTAGGGTGAAGAACATGCCACAGCTCAAGGCACCGAAGGAGGCTGTGTTAGCCAATCTCCGAAGTACTGAGAGGCGTCTGCTTAGAGACCCAAAGAGAGCAGCGGCCTACTGTGCAGAGATTGACAAGCTGGAGAAGGCCGGCTATGCAGTGAAAGTTGCAGAAGAGGAGCTGAGAGATGCAGCTGAATCCTGGTTCATCCCGCATCATATGGTAAGCCATAACGGAAAGAACAGGATAGTCTTTAACTGCTCTTATGTGTACAAGGGATACAACTTGAATGAGCTGTTGTTACCTGGCCCCACCCTCAGTTCAAGTCTTTTGGGCGTTCTCCTGCGCTTCAGAGAACACACAGTCGCTGTAAGCAGCGATATCAAGGGCATGTTTCATCAGGTGAGGCTGCTCCCTGAGGACAAGCCCTTGCTACGATTCCTATGGCGCAACCTGAAGACAGAAGAATCACCCAATGTCTACATATGGCAAGTTCTGCCATTTGGCACAACATGTAGCCCCTGTTGTGCCAGCTTTGCCTTGCAGAAGCACGTGTTTGACCACAGCCAGCCGGATGAGGATGTCCGCCTGTCCACAGAGCGTTCATTCTATGTGGATAACTGCCTGCAGAGCCTCCGCTCTGTAGAAGAAGCCCGGCGTCTGGTGGACAAGCTCACAGCACTGCTGGCAACCGGTGGATTTGAACTGCGCCAGTGGGCCAGTAACCTCCCAGATGTCATCAGCCACCTACCGATAGAAGCTAGGTCCGAGAGCAGTGAGCTGTGGCTTAACGAGTCCAGCACTGACCCACAAGAGCTGACCTTGGGGCTCCGCTGGCACTGCAGCTCAGACACCTTGGGCTACAAGTACCGGATGCTGGACAGGCCCGTGCCCACCATGCGGAACATATACAGCGTCCTGGCCCGTTTGTATGACCCACTAGGCTACATTGCCCCTTTCACAACACGGGCCAAAATCTTAGTGCAGCATTTGTGGGACAAACAGCGAGAGTGGGACGACCCGTCACTCCCAGACGACGTCCTGCTGCCCTGGCTGAGCTGGGAAGAGGAGTTGCAGCACCTATCCCAAATATCACTGCCTCGCTGCTACGTGAGCCCGGAGATGGACACCTTCGAGTGTCAGAGAGACCTGCACATATTTGGAGACGCTTCCGAGAAAGCCTATGGCTCGGTGGCCTACTTGCGAGCAGAGAGCCCCGATGGTTATGTTGAGGTGTCCTTCTTGTCTGCCAGGTCCAGAGTATCCCCAAAGAAGCAGCTATCGATGCCGAGGCTCGAGTTATGTGCTGCACTCACAGCTGCTCAGCTGGCCTCACTGCTACAGAGAGAGCTGACTTTGCCTATCCGTGATGTTGTCCTCTGGACTGACTCAACCACAGTCCTCACCTGGATCCAGTCAGACTCCTGTCGATACAAGGTCTTTGTCGGCACCCGTGTGGCCGAGATCCAGGAGCTGACTGACGCCCGTGCCTGGAGATATGTGGATACAGCCAACAACCCAGCCGACGATATCACGCGGGGAAAGACACTGCTGGAGTTGGCGAGCAACAGTAGATGGAGTCAAGGTCCAGACTTTCTGCGACAGACACCCAACCTCTGGCCTACACAGCCTTCGGTGAGAGAGACAGAAGACACTTCAGAGCTGAGAAAATCCACAGTGTGCTGTTTTTCCACAACCGCCTCAACCTCAGTGCTGCCTGATGCCGCCCAGTTCTCCTCTTTGGGGGAGCTCACAGAGGCTGTAGCTAGGGCCTGTCACGGGGCGGCGGCAGGCCAGGCCAGTCTGTCTGCGGATGATTACCGGGAAGCAGAAAGACAAGTGCTCAGCACAGCCCAGCAGGACAGCTTTCCTGAGGAGTTTACCCTCCTGAAAGCTGGGAAACTTGTGTCTGCTACTAGTAGGCTTCGCTGTCTTGCCCCGGAGTATGATGAGACAGTGAGGCTCATTCGTGTCGGAGGGAGGCTACGGCGCACCGACCAGCTGGACCTGGATGCTATCCACCCAGTGGTCCTGGACCCCCGACACAAAGTCACCCAGCTCATCATTCAGGCCACAGACAAGAGCCTGCACCATCCTGGAGCAGAGCGACTGCTTGCGGAGCTGCGCCGTAAATATTGGATTCTGCAAGGCCGTGAAGCAGTCAAGCGTCATCAGCGCTCTTGCCCAGACTGCCAGAAATGGAGAGCAAACCCAGCTGTGCCCAAAATGGCAGACCTCCCTCCAGCGAGACTGAGGCTGATGAAACCCCCCTTCTTCTCCACTGGCATGGACTGCTTTGGGCCATTCACAGTGAAAGTAGGCCGGCGTCACGAGAAGAGATGGGGCATCTTGTTTAAGTGCCTAACAACTCGGGCGGTGCACCTGGACGTCCTATCTAGTCTTGACACCGATTCTTTCCTGATGTCCCTCCGCAGATTCATTGCCAGGAGAGGCAAGCCGGCAGAACTCCTGTCTGATCAGGGGACAAACTTCCGTGGAGGCGAGCGTGAGCTGCAGGAGGCCTTCAAGTCAATGCACCCCACTCTCCAGGATCATCTAGCCAAGTACCAGATTCGTTTTCAGTTCAACCCTCCAGCTGCACCACACTTTGGGGGTGTCTGGGAAAGAGAAGTGAGATCTGTGAAGGCAGCGTTGTACGCCACCATCCAGCCTCAGCCTGTCCCAGAAGAAGTCCTGTGGACAGTACTGATAGAGGTCGAGGGAGTCCTAAACTCCAAGCCTCTTGGCTATGTGTCCACAGATGTTGCTGACGTGGATCCAGTGACTCCCAACCTGCTCCTCATGGGGCGGCGGGACCCTTCACTGCCACAGGCAATGTACTCTGAATCAGAGCTGCTGAGTCGTCGCCGTTGGAGACATGCCCAGATCTTAGCTGACCAGTTCTGGACTCACTTCATTCAGCGATACCTCCCGGCCCTACAGACCCGCTCTAAGTGGCACAAGGATAGCTCACAGCTGCAACTGGGGACCATTGTCATGGTGGTGGACCCCCAGCTGCCAAGATCCCTGTGGCCACTTGGCCACGTCACAAGTCTCATCCCTGGGGCAGATGGAAGAGTTCGGACTGCTGTTGTCCAGGTGAAGGACAGAACTTATACCCGACCTGTCGCCCGCCTCATTGCCCTTCCCGCCATACCGGACACGGACGTGGACACAGACTCCGTCAGCCCTTCTGCGGGTGACAAATTTGCAGGGACAAATTTGGGGGCGGCTGTAACAAAGGGCTGATCACGCCTAGTGCATGCTTCCAAACCAGCCAATCAGAGAGCACGCTGCCCTCTGGGACTTCAGAACGACATCCTCATTAAGACAGTGAAGAGAAGTTCTGGAGAAAGCTAGCGTTAACTATATTGTGTGTTTAGATAAGTAGCCGTTATATAGTGTTTCAATGTATATTTCTTACTTTGTGTGCGTTCAGAAACAAGTGAGTATCTGTATTCTGTTCTGTGTAGTATATTTTAAGCATTTAGAAACTTTGTATAATCGTGATGCACACGATTCGCGGGTGTATTTTACCGCGAGGTAATTGTTTATTGTGAAGTGTGGACCTAGCCACTCAGAGATGCTAGGTTACATTCCCGTTTGAATGTTAAATGGTGCCATAGCCTTTATTATGTATACCTACGTGAGATGTATACTAAGAGTATGCTGTACTTCTGTTAACTTCCGTTTATAGCTTAAAGTCTATCAGTAGTGCTATGTTCATGTATCTAGCCTAATCTAGGTCTTGCTATGTTCGTCTAAGCTAGGCCACTATTGTGACATGCAGTAGACACGTGTAGGCTTCATGTAGCTCATGTTTAGCTTGTGTTAATTGTATTTAGCACATGGCTGATTATTGCCTCTCTCTGTTGTCTCCTGCAGAAACACACACACACCCCATACACACCACACACTACACACACCACACACTACACACACATACAGACAATCATTTTATTCTTCAATAAACCTGTTGGAAGAAAATCTTGGTGTGCACATTCTGACCGATGCCCCTCAGCGGCCACAGCTTTAAGAGTGAACTCAAGTAATAGTTAATGTTCATCAGAACAGACTATTTTGAGTTAACTTTGTATCAGGCAAAATGACTGAATTTGCTGAAGAGTTCATGAAAGAAGAGGTGACTCGATGTCGGCTTGTGAAGCTCACTAAGACACAGATAGTGGAGCTGTTGGATTTCATGGAAATTGAATATGCAGAAGACATGAAGAAAATCTCACTTGTGGATAAATTAGCTTTGCAGCTTGGGTGTACAGATGAGCGCACTAAAGAAATACGCAGAGTGAAAGACAGGCAGTATGAAGAGGAACAGCGTGAGAAAAGAGAGCAGGATCTGCAGCTTGAATTACAGGTAGCTAACACAAAACTGGAACAGATAAAGAGAGAAAGTCAAGATAATCAGCGTCAGCGGGAACATCAGGGACGTTTTGATATCGGTAGGTGTTTGAAGATCATGCCACGGTTTTGTGTAGAGGCTCCAGAGATATTTTTTGAGGCTTTTGAGCGTACTGCAACTGAGAGGTCTTGGCCTCAGTCTGAGTGGGTGACTTTGGTTCGAAGAGAATTTACAGGGAAGGCACAGGAAGCGTACGTTGCCCTTGGGTTTGCGGATAGTGGTGAATATGAGGCGGTTAAGAAAGCAGTCCTCAGAGCTTATGAACGGGTTCCTGAAGCTTATCGGCTGGAATTCCGCACTTTAAAGTTAAAGTCTGACCAGACATATGTCGATCTCGCTAGGCAGCAGGAGCTGGCGTTCGACAAGTGGCTGCGGGCTTGTGAGGTTCACACTTTTCAAGACCTGAGAAAATTGCTTCTCTTAGAGCAGTTTAAATCTAGTGTGCCTCGTCATATTGAAGTGCATTTGAATGAACAGCAAGTGACTGAGCCGAGGAAAGCTGCTGAAAAGGTTGATAATTATGTGTTGCTTCACCAAGATCCTTGGAAAGGCAGATCCTCAGTAATGGGCCGGAAGCAGGGATTTGAAAGTAAGAAGGAGGTGGATCCACCGAGTCAGATCAGAGCAGATCAGAGCAGCAGAGCTGGTCCTAAACCTTTTTCTAGTACCAAGCCTTTTCGTCAATCTAACCAGTCCAGTGAGATCATTTGCCACTACTGTAAGAAACCTGGTCATATGAAGTCTCGCTGTCGGCTGCTGGAGAGTAGAGGCCGTTATGATGATGCTCGACGGCCTATAGCCTGTGTGATGGCTGAGAATGGAGAAAGTCCTGTCTCTCACGAGCCACTGTCCCCAGTGAACACACCTATAGGAGTAACGTCTGAGGTGTATAAAAGCTTTGTCTCTCAGGGTGCGGTTGCGCCCTCTGAAGGAGAGCCTGAGGTACCAGTAAATGTATTAAGGGATACAGGGGCAGCTCAGTCTCTTTTGTTAGCTGGGCTAATGTCTTGGACGGATAAAACTTCCCTGAAAGCCTCTGTCCTCCTTAAAGGTCTGGGAGGTGAGTATGGTGCTGTCCCTCTGCATAGAGTGTTTCTGAAATCTAACCTTATTACTGGTTATGTTACTGTGGGTGTAGTACAGTCTTTGCCCATAGATGGCGTTGGTTTGCTCTTAGGCAACGACTTGGCTGGTAGTCAAGTCTGTCTTACTCCTGTTGTAAGTTTGGAGCCTTGTGAGTCGCCAGAGACCTTAGCTCTGGAACGAGAGTGTCCTGCGATTTTCCCAGCCTGTGTGGTCACACGCTCTCAGTCAAAGAGAACACTGAGCGCCACACCGACAGAAGTAGAACCTGTAGCTTTGTCTGATACCTTTCTTGCAACATTGGATGGTCTGCCTGATGCTCAGCAGTATAGCAGGGCAGCGCTTATTGCTGGTCAGAAGGCGGACCCTGTGTTAGCATCAATAAGAGAGAGTGCTGTTAGCTCAGAAGAAAGTAGAGATATGGCTGAGGGATTTTATGTGCGTGATGATGTGTTGATGCGAAAGTGGAGGCCGTCTGATCGTCCGGCCACTGAGGTCTGGAGTACTGTGGAGCAGGTTGTGTTGCCAGAGAGTTTCCGCCCTGAAGTTTTGCGTCTGGCCCATGAAACACCGTTGGCTGGCCATTTGGGCATTAGGAAAACCCAGGCAAAAATCCTCCGGCATTTCTACTGGCCTCGGTTACATCGCGATGTGGTGGCTGTCTGTAGGTCTTGTCATTCATGTCAGATGGTGGGGAAACCCAATCAGAAAATCCCCCTTGCACCTTTATGTCCTCTCCCTGTTGTTGATGAGCCTTTTTCTCGGGTCCTTATTGACTGTGTTGGGCCGTTGCCTAAGACGAAAAAAGGTAATCAGTATCTGTTAACAATCATGGATGTTACTACTCGCTTTCCTGAGGCTTTGCCTCTGAGACATATTAAGGCAAAACCGGTTCTTGATGCTTTAATAGGTTTCTTCTCTCGTTTTGGCCTCCCAAGGCAAATTCAGTCTGACCGGGGCACCAATTTTGTGTCCAATGTGTTTCAGGAGGTAATGTGTGACCTAGGGATTGAGCAGATTACTTCTTCGGCGTACCATCCTCAGTCTCAGGGAGCCATTGAGCGGTACCATCAAACCTTGAAGACTGCAATTAAGACCTACTCTGTTCAACATCCTGGGGATTGGGATGTGGCTCTCCCGTTCTTGTTGTTTGCGCTCAGAGACGCTATGAATGAGTCTACCGGGTTTACCCCCTTTGAATTGGTTTTTGGTCATGATGTCAGGGGTCCATTGAAAATGATCAAAGAGCGACTGGTGAAGCAGTCTAGTGAGGGGACTGTTTTGCAGTACGTAGCCATGTTCCGTGACCGACTGTCATCTGCTTGTCAGGTGGCTCAAGAACATCTGAAAGGAGCTCAGGAGCGCATGAAAATGCATTATGACAAGAGGGCTGTAGAGCGAATTTTTAAGCCTGGAGACAGAGTCTTGATGCTTTTGCCCATGAGGGGAGACAGTTTGAGCACGCGTTTTTGTGGTCCTTACGTGATTGAGAAGAGAGTGGGAGACCGCAATTATGTCGTTGAAACTCCAGACCGGAGAACGAAGTCACGTCTGTGTCATGTGAACTTATTGAAGGCATATGTGGGGAGAGCAGATTCTGTTCCTGTAGCTTGTGTGTCTGCTAAAGATGAGCTTGATCATGGTGAAGATGGCGTTGAGGCTGTTGAACCTGTTGGGGTGCGCGTTAGCAATTCCGAGGCTCTGCGAGCATTTGATAAACATCTCGGTCACTTGAGTGAGAGTCAGCAAGCTGACCTAAGAGCTTTGGTGGGGGATTATCCGGAGTTGTTCCGTGATGTCCCTGGTCGCACAAATCTAGCAGTGCACGATGTAGACACTGGTGAGGCTCTGCCTATAAAGCAACACCCTTATAGGTTGGGTCCAGCCAAGCTAAAACAGGTGCAGGAAGAGCTTGAGTACATGACTAAGATTGGGGTGGTCCAGCCCAGTCATAGTGAATGGAGTTCGCCAGTGGTACTGGTCCCGAAAGCAGACGGTACAATGCGGTTCTGCATTGATTACCGGAAGGTAAATCAAGTCACAAAGACAGATGCTTTTCCCATCCCGCGTCTAGATGACTGTATTGACCGCATTGGTAGCGCCCAGTATGTGTCCAAGTTAGATCTTTTAAAGGGCTACTGGCAAGTGCCTCTAACACCTCGCGCCCAGCAGGTGTCAGCATTTGTCACTCCTCTCGGCCTCTATCAGTGCCAAGTACTCCCTTTTGGGATGAAGAATGCCCCGGCCACTTTCCAGAGGGCGATGAATACAGTTACAGCAGGGCTGACCAATGTGGTCACCTACATTGATGATCTGGTGGCATTCAGTGCCTCATGGGTTGAGCACATGAGACATCTGAGAGAACTGTTTGTGAGGTTACAGCAGGCCCAGTTGATTGTGAACTTGCCAAAGTGTGAGTTTGGCCAAGGTCAGGTGACCTACTTAGGACATCAGGTGGGTCAGGGCTTGGTGTGTCCTAGGCAAGCCAAGATCCAGGCTATCTCGGATCTCCCTGTCCCAAGAACTCGCAGAGAGCTCATGAGAGTGCTTGGGATGTGTGGTTTTTATCGTAGGTTTGTCCCAAACTTTGCTGTGGTAACTGAACCGTTGACAAACTTACTTCGCAAGGATGTGAAGTTCAGGTGGTCTGACACTTGCCAACTGGCATTTGATAGGGTTAAGGCTGTGCTGTCTTGTGAGCCAGTGTTGAGGGCACCCGACTTTGCCATCCCCTTTAAACTTGCAGTGGATGCGTGCGAGGTGGGAGTCGGTGCTGTTTTGCTGCAAGTAGATGATCAGGGTTTTGATAGACCTGTTGCATATTTCTCAAAGAAGCTCAATAAACATCAGCGGGCTTACTCTACAATTGAAAAGGAAGCGCTAGCATTGGTGCTAGCACTGCGCCACTTTGAGGTTTATGTCGCAAGCTCGGGTGGGGAGTTGTTGGTCCTGACAGACCACAACCCCCTGACCTTTGTAGCGAAGTTCAAGACTTCCAATGCTCGAGTCTTCCGGTGGAGTCTTGTGCTTCAACCCTACAGCCTAGTGGTTCAGCATATAGCTGGCAAGGATAACATCATTGCAGACACTTTATCACGTGCTTAGAAATACTGGAGAGATTATGACATAAGTGTGTCACTTTGTGTTAGGAAGATGACAGACATAAGAATAATGGTTTTATGATGATGAACTGAAGAAAAAATATATTATGTATAGTCCATTAGATTTTCAATAGCCGGTGCCATGGTTAAAAAAAAAAAAAAAGGAAAAAAAAAAGGGAAAAATATATAACTTGAAATGAGGTGGAAAAAAATATATATTATTAGTTTGTTTTTTTTTGTCTGATGGGGGAAGGAATGTTACGGTCAGGTTAGGGAAAAAGCACATACTGATTGAAGGCTGCTCGAGCACCAGCTGATTGCTGGGCGGGGCAAGCGCGGAGTTTCAAAAAATTGATTACAGGTGGACACCTGGAGGAAGCGGGAAGACGCCAGAGTGTCGCAACTGAAGAGAGACGCCGTTTTCGACCTGAGCCGACATTCCCCCTTTTGCAATACCGTTGTTATTTCTATGTTGAACGTTGAGTCTGGCACCGGACATTCTTTTAAGAAAACTGAACTAAACAACCGAACAACAGAGAGAGCTGGCCGCTCTCGCAGGAAGAGCAACACCTGTGCTGGCCCGGTTTGCACGCTCGCCCTCGGAGCTGGTAAGCTTGTCTCTTGTGGCCTTCAATAGTTGCATACAACATTACCCACACTATTGACATAGTCTCACGTCCACGTTAACACAGACACGCAGGGTAAGTTACACTGAAGGTTGGCTAGCTATTAGAATTCCCCCTAGACTTACGAGCGTAGTTTGTAATGTTTTAGATAAGCTGGCTAGTGTATGCGGTTGCGTTTGGCATTCGCGTATCGGCGTTGTGGGTCGCTAGTTAACTCAACCCTCGGTTGTAACAGTCGGGAAATTATGGGTAGAGCCAGAGTGAAGGAGAAACACCTGCAGAGAGAAAGAGATCTCACTATACCCCCAGAGAGCAGGTTTGTAGTGGCTTTATTTAAAAGGGCCAGCGTACCTTAAATAACATACTTATTTATAAAAGCCATGTACTGTATATGTGCCAGATCGAACACTGTGCATGAATGGATGGACAAACTGAATATATATAGAACTACAAAAGCACTCAGAGAGCGCAGACCTCTTCCAAGCGAGAACATAACCGCCTCCTGGATACAGACGGTGATACGGATCACTCCCAAAATGTTATCGTTTCTTCTTTGGGTCACGCACTGCGACCAACAGAGAGAACTGAGTGGGAGCGGAGAAGAGCCAGAGAGGATGGACAGGTGGGGGGTGGAGTGGTCAGTGGTCAGCTGACCGTGAGAGACTCTGGGGCAGAGGAGTCTGGAGGAGGTCGATAGCAGCGGAAAGGCCTCCGGCTGACCTCTGCGCGGGGGTTGCCCGGCAGAGAGGAGGAGGTCAAGGACAGACCAGGAGGACAAGACACACAAGACTCACAAGGACCTCGGCTCTCTGGCTAGTGAAGAGAGCCTTTTAGAAGTACTGGGCTTTTCTCCGTTGAAGAGGACCTCTGACCAACACATTGACTGACAGACAGACAGACACATATACAGAGACACACAGACACTAAAGCTACTGCTTCTAGCAGTAGTTCAATCAATTCTCATTTTCAAAGTGACCCAAAGACACTCACCATCAGGCACAGACAAATACTTACATACACACACACACAAACACACACACACATCCCTCTGAGAAACACACCTTCTTGGTGAGCGAATCGTCTGAGTCGGGGGGCATGCGCGTGGACACGTGGAACATGACCTCCACGGTGGAGGTGGCGAAGTAGGGCATGGTCAGCCCCGTGCTCCGGTTCCTCTGCAGGCCACCCATGAAGCCACAGTGACTCGTCAGGTTCACCTGCGCGCACCAACACACACACACACACACACACACACACACTTATTAGGAGTGATCACATACACACACACACAGTCCCCCATACATGTAGTTCTGTCAGAGTAATTGAGTACGATGGTATGAGCTTTTTGCATTATGATAAGAGCCTCAGATAATATCCTGGTTTTGTGCTATTTGCACATTAACGTCACATGGTATTTGCATCCAATTATTTATTTATTTTTAAAACCTTAATAAGAAAATGCTAACTAATAGACGTATAATCACACTGTCAGTATACCAATGCAACACTAATTCGGAGCCAGCATAATCAGAAATCTCCACATATTCCATGATAACAATCTTATTGAGGTGACGTAAATAAAAAATGACCGTTCCGTACCTCCCAGCCCAGGCCGGACACAAAGTCCTCATAGGCCTGGCTGCCGCTGGTGTTGCACAGGATGGAGTGCTTGTCCTCCTGTCCCTCCGCCACATAGAACACTGCTATCTTATGCGTCTCACGGCTGAGAGAGAGAGAGAGAGAGAGAGAGAGAGAGAGAGAGAGAATAAATGTATGTCTAAATGTTCTGCTTTGGCAATGGAAACATATTTAAAGCTCACTTGAACTTGAACTTGACAGAGAGAGAAAAGATAGGTTGAGAGATGCAGAATGCAGAGGAGAGTAAGAGAAGCAGGGGAGGGCCATGAAAAATGAGCGAAGAGAGGAAGAAAAAAAGAAGAGGAGAAAGAGACCCAGAGAGAGGTATTTTTAGAGGGGCATAAAAGACATTGACTAGGCTATGGAGCTGGATTGCGGACGCTGAAGGCGCTATTGATCAGCGGCGCGAGGGCGCGGAGAGTGCGGAGAGAGCGCGGAGCGGAGCGGAGCGGAGCGGCAGCCAGGCACCCACCACTGTCTGGAGTCCAGATTCTTCAGCTCGCGCAGCAGCTTCTCATTCTTCTTCAGCAGGTGGAAGCTGCTCCTGTGGGAATGAGAGAGAGAAGAGGGGGGGTAGGTCAGGAAAAAAACAAACAACAAACAAACAAAAATGAGCCTGCCACAGATGCAGTAAACAGAGTGGGAGTAAGAAAAACAAAACACAGCAAATAACCACACAAAAAAAAGTTATTTTAACAGATGCTGTTGCCCAAAGCCAATCCAATATGCATTATATTGTTTTGATCTCACAGAAAATCTGAGGCCTGGATATTAACAACAGCTATGCCATCCGAGCACGGAAATTCCTTCAAAACAACTTTGCCCTGAGAAATGTTCAAATTATTGAAAATTATTTCAGTGTGCTGTTGAGGAAACTCAGCAAGGCAATGAACTTTCTCACTATATCTCCCTCCCTCCTCCCTCCCTCCCTCTCTCTCTCTCTCTCTCTCTCGTTCTCTCTCTTCTCACTCTCTCTCTGAGGACACAGGGCTTGTCAACAGCTCGCCCCTCAGACCCGGTCCATTAAGAGTCATCCACCTTAATTGGCCAGCACTTTGTTTTGTCACACAGGATTCAGAGAACCATCTGACCCTGGACTCAATGGAGATGGAGGGAAAACTAGGCCAAGAGAGTGACCAGGAGAGAGAGAGAGGAGAGAGAGAGAAACAGAGAGAGAGTGTGAGCAGAGAGACAGAGAGAGGGAGAGAGAGAGAGAGAGAGAGAGAGAGAGGTTGAGAGATGCAGAATGTCACGAAGAACTTTAGTTAGCCAGCTTATTTTCACATCTCGAGCGTGCCCCCATTGGTGCTGCTGGAAGTCAGCGCTGGCTGAAGAGTAATGATTTTTCTTTCTCTCACTCTTTCAATATTACCTTTTTCCCTGCGACTCTGAGAAGCGTGAGTCACGTGGAAACGCTCCGTCACCCCCACCCCCCACACTTTTTTGTTTCGTTTGCTTTCACCTACCCCCCTTTCTTTCTTTCTCTCTCTCTATCCCCTCTCTCTCTCTTTTTCCTCTCTCTCTGGCGCGCTCCTTTCTCTCTCTTTGAGTAGGGTCTCTTTATTAGCTTGTCGTGGCGTAATGGTCTTCATTTTCCCCATTGAAAGTGAGCCATTTCACAGCCGGCACACTGGGGACAGCATGAAAAGCCTCGCATTACGCTCGCGCACACACACACACGCAGGCACGCACGCACGCACGTACACACAGACACACACACACTGTTTGGTAGTGCAGACACACTTGTTCACACACATACACACATTTCTTGTTCACACTCTCACATACATACAGTACAGACACACACACGAGCCGTTTTTCATTCTCACACACACACACACACACACACACACACACACACACACACACACACACACACACACACACACACACACACACACACACACACACACACACACACACACACACACACACACACACACACACACACACACACAGGTTGGCCGGCTCCCCACACACAAGGCTGGGTGGATTGCGGCCCGTTAAAGCTCCACGCAGGGGATGGATTAGATGTGAATGGAGGGAGGTGAGGGAGAGGAGAGTGGGCTGTGATCCCTTAAAAGACTTGCTGCGGTCCGCCTGGACGCCCCGTGGCTAATAACCCACGCTGAAGAGTGTGTGTGCGTGTGTGTGTGCGCGTGTGTGCGCGCGTTTGTGTGTGTGAGGGGCGAGCTGCTCCTGCACTATCTGTCTCTCTCTCTGACATGTCTTTCTGGATACTGGGGAAAGGGACCACTTTGCAGACAACATCTGGGCCTAATGAATTAATCTGACATGTTTACAGATGTACACACATACACACACAATTACTCCACTCAGCAAACACACACACACACACACACACACACACACAAGGTCCTATGACGATCTACACACATTACTCAGAACACATATTAATGTGAGTGCATTCCACAAACCACAAAACACAGAGACAACACAGCTACAAGGAACCATTTTGCGCACACACACACACAACACACACACACACACACACACACACACACACACACACACACCACACACACACACACACACACACACACACACACACACACACACACACACACACTAACACACACATACAACGCACACGCACACACACACACACACACACACACACACACACACACACACACACACACACACACGTGTCTGCACAGAGCTGTTAAAGACGTCCTTGTGTTACAAACCACAGGCAGGGCAGCAATAAGGAAAGAGACGCGACAGCCTTGCCGTGCCCATTTGGCCCGTGGCACACCACAAGTGCATGCTAAATAAATAATGACCGTGCCATCTCCTGAATAACTCTCCTTGGAGTGGGCATTCTTCATGGGCCACTTTCCACCTATTCACATAATGGTCTCTAATGATTGAGAGATAGAAATGAGATCTATATAATGTCCACTGAACAAAGGACAAGTCAATGGAAATGCTTTTTGTGTGCGACTGTGCGTGTGCGCTTGTGTGTGTGTGTGTGTGTGACTCTCTCTGTGTTTGTGTGTCTAAACGAGGGAGAGACAGAGAGAGAAAGAGATGCTGACAGTTGTAAGCTGATTACCTCAAAATGTGCAAACACACAGAGATACACACAGATACACACACACACACACAAACACACACACATTGAAACAGGATGTTTACACAGTCTGATTTGAGTAGAGAATGATAACGGGCCTGATCCTCACACCATAATGTAGATTTATGATTTCATTATTTCATTACAGCCAGTCACAGTCTACTGGCTTGTTTAAATGGCTGGAAAATGAGATGGGAGTTTGTGCGAGAATTTGACTACGGGTCCCTGCATGACCCCACGGTGGCCACCAGACAGACATCATTTCTACAACTTTACTAACTCATCAATATGTTAGGTTAAGGTGTATTAAATTAGCTTTGGTTAGTCTTTGCATCATTCAAATCATTATATGTGTGTGTCTGTGTGAGTTTCTGCGCACATGTGTGTGCGTGTGTGTCTGCGTGTGTGTCTGCGTGTGTGTGAACACACAATTGTCTGTCTGTGCACGGGTCTGTGTGTCTGTGTGTCCAATTATCTGTCTGAGCATGAGTCTGCATGTAAGTGTGCATCTATCTATGAGGGCACAACGTATGTGAGTGTGTGTGTGTGTGTGTTGTGTGTGTGTGTGTGTGTGTGTGTGTGTGTGTGCGGTCCTCACCTCTTCTCCCAGGAGTTCATGCCCAGGATGTTGAGCAGCATGCGGCAGTAGTAGAAGGCGCTCTGTGGGCGCTGGGGACCCGGCTGGCCTTGGCGCGATGCCCGCATGTTCAGCTCGTTGCCCCGGCGGGCGCCAAACTCGCGCTCGTGGGCGCACTGCTTGAGGATGGCGTTGATGACGTCGTTCTCCTGCTTCTCGGAGACGCAGGCGGGCGGCGGGGCCGGGATGTTGAGCGGGGCGCCCGCCCGCTGCAGGGCACTCGGGGCTGGACACGCCCAGGTAGCAGAGCATCTCGTCCAGCGCGTCGAGCCCTCGTCCGAGCGCAGGGCGTCCCACTGCGGGAAGGCCTCGTCGCGGCAGCGCCGCTTGGCCGCGGGCCGCTCAGCCCCAGGCGACCCTCGTCGTCGTCGTCGTCGTCCTCCTCCTCCTCCTCCTCGTCGTCTTTGTGGCCGATGTTGTTCTCCTCGTTGCCGGCGTTGTTGTTGTTGTTGTGGTGGTTGCTGCTCTGCTCCTGCTGCCGCTTGCTCCTCCTCTCCTCCTCCGCCGCCGCCGCCGCCGGTTCCGTTCCGTTGCCCGCGGGCGCCTCGTCTGACCGTTCGACGTTCTCGGCCAGCCGGAGCGCCTCGTCCAGCTCGGCGTCGTCGATCGCCAACGAGTCCTCGCCGTCTTCCTCCCCCTCCTCTTCCTCGTCCCTCCTCCTCCTCCTCCTCCTCTTCCTCCTCCTCCTGTAGCCTCCTCTCCCCTCGCTCGTCCTCCTCCGCTCCTCGCCTCTCCCTGTGTCCGTCTCCTTGCGTCGCCGTCGCCTGACCGGCCGGATGCTGACCGCTCGCGGCGCAGCAGTGCGGCGGCCCGTAGAGGACGGCCGAGTCCCACGAGTGCTTGCCGGAGATGTCGCGCACGATGACGCGCACGCAGGCGCTGGTGGTGGTCAGTCCCGCGGACATGCCCCCGCCGGGCAGGCCGTCCTCGGCGCGGATCTGCAGGCACGAGAGCAGCGTGGAGCTGTTGAGCGCGAAGAACTGCAGGTTGGGCGCCTCGAAGAGCTCCGGCGCCAGGTCCGCGCTCTCGCTGTACGGGTTGTCGTGGTTCTCGCACACGTGGCTGGTCAACGTGGCCGGCCCGCCGCTCGTCGGGTAGTGGCCCATGTGGTTGACCAGGTGCGAGATGACCGTGCGCGCCGCCACGGAGATCAGGCCCGTCTGCATGCGGCTGCGAACTGGACGGACAAAAGAGGGAGAGAGAGAGAGACGGATGGATGGATGAATTTAACGGTTTAAACATTTAAAATTCTAATTCTAATTTAAAAAAAACAAGGCTCTTAATAGCAGCTAATGGTGACTATTGCCTCCTCAACAGACCATTTCTTCCAGAACAGAACAGAGAGAGAGAGGGGGGGAATATTTGAATCTGTGTCTGAAAACTAACTTGACTGAAGACACCAACACCAACACCAACTGGACGAACAAAACAGAGGGGGACAAATGGATGGATGAATTTAACGTTTAAACATTTAACATGAAACTAGTTCAAATAATTTTCTTAATAAAAACAAGGCTCCTAACAGCTGCTTATGGTGACTATTGCCTCATTAACAGAACATATCTGAATTGCAATCATCTGTCTGAAAAGCACTGGGGGTGGAATTGACAAATGGTCGCAAAAACACACCGACAAACAGACCTGAGTCAAACCCAACTCTTTCACATAGGCAGGCACACACACACACACACACACACACACACCGTGCCCTAAGCCAAGTCTGAACACTCAAACATCCACTCAATATCCACTCAATTGGAGAGAGAGACCACTTCACAGATTAATTAATTAGGCCTCAGTTTAGTCTAACAGACATGTTTGCAGAAGTATGAGTGCAAAACACTCACGCTCACTCTTACACAAGACCAGAGCACTTAGCAAACATAAACACGCATGGTGGTTGGTTCCTATGATGATCCCAGCCCTGGAAACAATTTGTACACTAAACCCACATATAGGTATGTGAAGAGTGGGGCAGCATACCACCTCCAATAGACACAGATAGACACACACACTGACTCCCCTATAGAGGATTTGGATGGAATTGACAGATGGTCGCACACACACTTAAGACCCACAGACCTGAGGCAAACCCAACTCCTCCACACACACACACACACACACACACACACACACACACACACACACACACACACACACACACACACACACACACACACACACACACACACACACACACACACACACACACACACACAAACACTCACAACGTGCCCCAAGCCAAGTCTGGCCACTCAAACATCCACTCAATACCCCTTACAGAGCCGATAATGTGCTCGAGCATTCCTTCAACTTCAACCTATTTAAGACTTCTCCACCAGCACAGACACACACACACTCACACACACACACACACACACACACACATACACGTTCCCTGTAAAATTGAGGAATTCGGGGGCCTGATGGATAGGGAGGGCTGACAGAGCAGAGCGCTGCAATGTGCCACGTGGGCTCGCCGGCCCCCCTGCTGGCCTGGAGGCCCACCATAAGCGGCTAAATGAAGGCGGAATGGAGGCGCCGGGCCTCTCGTCAGGCCAGGCAAGGAGCATGCCTCACACTCGCCAGCTGTGATTAGCCACTTTCTACACTGGTGGTGGAGGGAGGAGGGTGTGTGTGTGTGTGTGTGTGTGTGTGTGTGTGTGTGTGTTAAGAGTCTGTGTGTGTGTGTGGGGATGTGTGACCATATGGATGTATGTTTGTGAGACAGCTTATGTGCATGGGGTATGGGAAGGATGCGTGCGTATGTAATAGGGGAAAGTGGTGCATTTGTGCACCAAGGAGTGTGTGTGCGTACCCGGGAAAAAAAGGTGGGTCAGTGTGTATGTGTGCGCATGGAGCATGCTTATAAACATGACTATCCCCCTGTTCACACACACACATACACACAGACACACACAAAGGGAGTGTGTGTGTGTGTGTGGGGGAGGGGGTGTTATAAAAGACTACATTAATACCCTTAAACAGCCACAGGGATGGACTGAGCACAACCACCAACTGTGAGACCAACAGAGAGAGGGAACAGCAAAAGAGAAAGAAAATGAGTGAGAGAAAGAGAGAGAGAGCAGAGGAGAGTGAGCGAAAAAAGAGGAAAACGGAAGGAGAGTGCGACAGAAAGAGAGGGTGGGAAAGAGAGCAAGAGACAGAGAGCAAGAGCGAGAGATAGAAAGAGAGAGAACGAGAGCGAGAGAGAGAGAGAGAGAGAAAAGAAGGGTGCCAGCTAAGAGCAGTGTTCCGCTCACACTGCGGCGGCACACACCCCCCACCCCCCGCGCATCGATGCCAGAGGAGCGATGTGGAGGAGAGAGATTAGGACGAGAGGAATAGTGAGGGCTGAGGCATAGACCAGACCCTGATAATAACACACACTCAACTCCTGCACTAGCTTAACTCAACACACTCACAACGTGCATCTGATCCTGGCGCATGCAAGCACACCACTGGCTACGTTCACTGATATGATATGGACCAAACAAACGGGGCGTTCGCAATTTACTCATTTAGAGGCAATTTTTCAAATGATCTTAGAAAAGGGTAAATGCCCACATACATTTGGAGATGTACATTAAGAAGTACATTAACTTTTCCTTTTGGACATTTTTTCAGATTATAACATTTGCAATACCTCATGTCTCAACAATATTTTTTCTTTCGTTGGCAGAGCTTCAACAGAAACGATCACAACAATGTTTCCCAAACTGTGTGCGATTGTGTGTGAAGGCTACACAGGTGTGCCACAGGAAAAATCCATACTGACTTTTTATTGTCGCTGATGATGGTTACCAAACGGCCGAGACTGCAGACCATTCAAATCAAATTTCATCAAGTTGCAACTAAACCTAAATGGACTCTATACATAATGTGTTGCACTTCTGTGCATCTAGATACCGTTTTTCAGGGATCAACCACAAGCATGGCAGAACAACATAGCTGCATTCAGATATGCTGTACAGCCGAAGGCATAGAAAACTAGAATGACTGCATTGTGGGTGCCTGCTTCAATGCACCTGTGAATTTCTGGTTGACATATTTGTGTGTGACGAGGCATGTGAGCGTTCGTACCCAATTTGAAGCACGTGCCTCCAGGCATTCTTGAGATATCTCGGAGATATTCTTGAGTGTTCACAAGGTGAGGGGCATATACTGTACACATGTGGTCACAGTAACCTTGGACTTTGACAATCAAATCAGTTCATCTCAGAGTCCAAGACAACATTCACACTAAATTTGAAGCAAATGCCTGGAGGCATTCTTGAGATATAGCATTCACGAGAGTTGCACATTCATGGTCAAGATAACCTTGAACTTTTAACCTGGAGTCTTAGACCTCCAAAATCTACAATCTTCAATGAGTTGAATTGGACATCCGTACCAAATCTAAAGCACATTTCTTGTAGCATTCTTATGCATGTAAACATGTGATATGCTTCACACACACACACACACACACACACACACACACACACACAAAGTAATGGCCTTAATGCATATTTCCGTTCTAGGCGTGTGACTGTGGAGGTGAGGCGTACCCTCGGTGACGGGCTGCAGCTTGGACGAGCGCTCCGAGTCGGGCGAGTGCAGGGGCTCGGGCTCCTTCAGGCTCTCCAGCAGCAGGAAGGGGTCGTAGTCGGCGCTGCTGAGGTCAGACAGGTTGATGGGGAAGTAGCGCGGGTTGCTGAAGCTCTGCGCCCCGTACACGCAGCCGTGCAGGACCTGGACAGGACAGAGGCGCTCACTTTTTAAAAAACCCTTCATTTAAAACAAACAAACAAACAAACAATTGAAAATATTCAGTGTCCTGTCACTAGGTGAAAACAAGCTCCAGAGGTATACTGTACAGAGGGGGGGGGGGGGGGGGGGCGGACGAGTGAGAGAACAGCCGTGGAGAACCTGGACAGAAAAGAGGCTTTCAGAACCCTTCATTTAAAACAAACAAACAAACAAACAAACAAACAAACAATTGAAAATAATCAGTGTCCTGTCACTAGGTGAAAACAAGCCCCACAGGTGTATACAGAGAGGGGGTGGAAGAAGAGAAACGTGAGAGAACAGCCGTGGAGAACCTGGACAGAAAAGAGGCTTTCAGAACCCTTCATTTAAAACAAACAAATAATTGAAGAACACTGACAATAAGTCGTCTGTCACCAGGTGAAAACAAGTCCCACAGGTGTCTATATACAGAGAAGGGTTGAAGGGGGAAGAGACACGTGAGAAGTAGGAGTGAAGGTGAAAACACATAGAGGACAAATCGAATGAAAAAGCAGGAAGAAATGACACAGAGAGAGGAAGAGAGGGTAGATAATAAGATGGAGAAGAGAGTTAGTAAAGGGGAAATGGAGAGAGGAAAGTAAGAGCTAGTAAAAGGCAGAGCTAGAGAAAGAGAAAGAGAAAGAGAAAGAGAGAGAGAGAGAGAGAGAGATATCCAGCTCACCTCTCTTGTTTGTGAAGAGCACTACGTAAAAAGTATTAATGACTCAAAAATACATATACTCATGATCCAATTATCTGTCCATTAAAGACAGTGTCACTATGGCGACTGTGAATAGCTAAGAGGGGAGTAATTGGAGATGGCTGCTTTGTGGAGAGCAGGGTGGAGGTGTGGGGATGGGGGGGGGGGCTCTGCAAAGTGGACGAGACATGGACAGTCCACGAAAACAAAGACAGGGCCGAGTTAATGGACAGACTCTCGTCAGGGGCCTTGTGGAGGTCAGTGGAGGGGAATTCAGATCCAGGTCTCAAAGCAGGCGATGAACACAAATGCATACATACAATTGCAAACAAAAACAAAAGAGTCAGGCTTCACTAATGTGTGCAATGTGTACTAATGCTGCAAGGAACACAATCTAACGGTGCAGCACGAGTGGACTAAACAAATGAGTCTAGGTGTGTGCATATGTGTGGTCGACTTGTGAAGTGTGTGTGTGTGTGTGTGTGTGTGTGTGTGTGTGTGTGTGTGTGTGTGTGTGCAAAACAAAAACAGACCACACCAAACCAAACCACAACTGACCCGACCTCTACATTTGAATAGGTGATTTAGACCCAATTTGCATGCTTTACTGGCTGAGACCACTCCACCCCACATGAAGTCCATTACTGTAGCTCCAGCAGGGGCAGACCTGAGACCTGCGACCTGAGACCTGAGACCTGAGTCCTGAGTCTTGAGTCCCGAGACCTGCGACCTGAGACCTGAGACCTGAGTCCTGAGTCTTGAGTCCCGAGACCTGAGACCTGAGACCTGAGACCTGAGACCTGAGACCTGAGACCTGAGACTGTGTGCGAGTCCTGAGACCTGAGACCTGAGACTGTGTGCGAGTCCTGAGACCTGAGACCTGAGACTGTGTGCGAGTCCTGAGACCTGAGACCTGAGACTGTGTGCGAGTCCTGAGACCTGAGACCTGAGACTGTGTGCGAGTCCTGAGACCTGAGGCCTAAGACCTGAGGCAGAGAGTCCTGCGGTACCTTGTAGATGCAGCTGAGGACGGACTTCTCTCCGCGGTCCTTGTCCGGCGTGAGGGTCTGGATGGGCTGCAGGAGGGTCTGGGGGGGCAGCGCCATCACCCAGTCCAGCAGGCACAGCAGCAGCGACACCACCAGCTGCACACACACACACACACACACACACACACACACACACACACACACACACACACACAGAGGGAGAGAGAGATGACCGTGAGGACCAGTCCACAGGGAATGGACGCTGAACGGTAATATCTACAGTACAGCTTTAGGCGAAAACAAGCAAAACTGCCTAAAACCAAAACATTGTATGTAATGAGTGTGTGTGTGTGTGTGTGTGTGTGTGTGTGTGTGTGTGTGTGTGTGAGAGAGAGAATGAATATGTGTGAGAGTGTGTGTGTGTGTGTGTGTGTGTGTGTGTGAGATAGAGAGCGAGTGTGTGTGTGTGTGTGTGTGTGTGTGTGTGTGTGTGTGTGTGTGTGCACTGGTTCCATACCCTTTTGTCCAGCTCATGAGGGGAGGACTCTGTGGTGGGAAGCAGGTAGGTGATGGTAGCAATGAGGATCTGCAACAAAACACACACACATCTCATCATCTTTTCTTTTTTCACCTCATTTATTCACATGCACAGCTTTTTTTAAATAAAATATGAGGTTTTGAGAACCGAGAAATAAAGCACATTTTCAAAATAGCTCCTGACGGATTATTACATTTTATTTATTTGCTTACTGTACCTCGACTATTTTCTTTGGGGTGTCGGGAGGGAATTTCTGCAGGTGATCCACATAGTTGATGAGCAGGTGCAGAATATCAGAGGCGACCAGGGCCACGGTTTTATTTGGGAACTAGAAAAGACACAAACACACACAAACAATGTCAAAGCCTTTCAGACATCTGTTTTTGCTAACTGGCAGGGGTGAGTGAATCCATGCACGTGTGTTTGTGTGTGTGTGTGTGTGTGTGTAGCATGTGTGTACGGTGTGTGCAGTGCGGTGGTGTGGGCGCCAGCACCACGGGGGAGAGACAAACAGCACATTGTGTCAGTGTGTCTTGATCTGTGATAAGGATTAAGATGCGGATGAGCCTTTTTCCAGGCCTAATTCTGCTGACTGGAACAGACCCCGATATCACCCCCTCACCACAAACACACACACACACACACACATACACACACACACACACACAAAGAAAAGAGGAATACCGTGGAAAGAAGGAAAGAGAAAAAAATGGATATAAAAGGCTAGAAGGTGAAACAGAAAATAAACTGGCAGTGCAGATAGAATTGGGACCAGGGTGGGGGGTGGTGGGGTAAGGGAAAGGCGAGAAAAAGATACAGGGAAAGAGAAAAAGCAGAGAAATAGGGAGAGGGGGGTTGTAGAAAAAACAAGGGAGAGAGAAAAATAGCGAGAGAAAGATAAAGAGAGAAAGAGAAATAGAGCCAGAGAGAAAGAGAGAGAAAGATAAACAGAGCCAGAGAGAGGAAGAGAGGAAGAGAGAGATATAGCACCCCCCCTCCTCCTCCTCCCCCCCCCCCTGGTCTCTGGGCTCTGGTCTGTGGCCCTGGCTCCCTGCGGCTGCCGCAGCGTTGCCACGCAGAGGAGACGAGCTGCACAACAATGGGGGCTGGAGCAGCAGGCAGCCTCTGCAGCCCAGTCCACTGGACCCAGCCACCATTCACTCAACCAGGGTGCGGTGTGTGTGTGTGTGTGTGTGTGTGGGTGTGTGTGTGTGTGTGTGTGTGTGTGTGTGTGTGTGTGTGGGATGGCTACAGATAGGCTCCAGCCCCCCCCCCCCCCCCCCCCCACCCCAGTCCTCCCCGGCCATTTTCAGACAGAAATATAATAATTCCTTGAAGTCGCTGGAGCGTGCATTCTTCAGTGGATTAGCCTTCTGTCTGAGCACGGCGTGCAAGCCAAACATGTTGACAGTCCAGATTTAGCTGAGGTTTTTTGGTTCACTGAAGGGGAGGTGTGTGTGTGTGTGTGTGTGTGTGTGTGTGTGTGTGTGCATGCGACTGAGAATCTGTGTGTGTATGAATGTGCGAGTGTGAGTGTGTGTGTATCTGCGCGCGCGCGCGTGTGTGTGTGTGTGTATGTTTGGAGGGGTGTTGGAGGTTGTATTGGTGTGCAGGGGTGGTAGTAAGCTTCTTCTGGATAAACAGCTCTCGAGAAGTGCCAGTAAACGGCGCACAGGCTTGGAGCCTTGGAGAAGGAGGGGTGGGGGATGAGGGTGTGTGGGTGGGGGGGGGGGAGGCTGCAGAAGCACTAGGGGGCCTGGCCAGCAGACCCCTGTCCGGCCTCCACTGCCACCACCACTACCGCTACATCCGCAGCCGCTAGCTCTAGCAGCCACGGGCTAGCTGCTCCACTCATTACATCCAATAACATCAGAGGCATGGCGCTTTGCTTTTTACACTCGCACAAGCAGCACAATGTTCTGGCGCGCGATAACAGACTTTGCGGGGTTTGTTGGGTGGCACGCTCGCAGAAGATGTGAGACGGAGAGGTCCGCGCGCGCTAACCTCCTCGCAGAACGCTCGGGCTCGTTTAGCGGCCAAACAGGGAAACGTACAACTGGACAGCTTGAAGCATCTGCACGGCGAAGATAGCGAAATCGGAACGCTAAACATGCTGAAATGTAAAGCTTGAAGGATGCGGAAAGGACATGAAAAACACGTCAAGCTAAATTGCCGTCCAGAAAAGCCTAGCGTGATGCCAAATACATAAGCAGAGAGTGTTTGCAACATGTAAGCATGTTAATGCGGGGGCTTTGCTATGCATCTGGTGAGATATTGTTATGGCGTAACATGGAAACAATGCAATGTGAATTTAATGAGGAGATGTAACTAGCTTGTCACAGTGTGTGGTGGCATTACCTTGAGCGTGACGCAGATGACGTTGAGGGCCTCTTTGATCTGCGGGTGTTTCGTGCCGTGGACCAACTCCTCACACAACCAGATGCCCAGGCTGCAGAGCGCCACACACCTGACACACACACACACACACACATAGACAGACAGACACAATATTAGGCTGATTTTTTTTTTATCTATCCAATGACTTACACTGCAGTGAAGCACCAAAGATAATCACAATTTACCATGGCAATAGAATCTTACAGTAGGTACTGTAATAGGTTAATTAGGTAATTTCTCAATCTTAAATGTGCTCTACTTGGCTTACTATTGAGCTGATGTGCTTCCCTGATGTGCTTCAAATGTCTCCCTAAATCCCCTGGATATGCATATTACTTACACAGCACATACAGTAAATCAGACACTTTGTTTAACTAACTACCATAAAATTAAGATCCTTTTTATTCAGTTTATTTCAACTGTAGATGTAAACATGTGATGGTAGTGCTCCTTCTGTTAATAATGACTTGGCCAGACACACACACACACACACACACACACACACACACACACACACACACACACACACACACACACACACACACACACACACACACACACACACACACACACACACACACACACACACACACACACACACACACACACACACACACACAGCATACACAAACACACAGCTTCATCTTAACTGAGTCATTGACAGCAGGTAGGGGATCAGCTGGGGAATGGGGACGGGGAGATCTACATCAGATGTACATCAGCCACGTGTGTGTGTGTGTGTGTGTGTGTGTGTGTGTGTGTGTGTGTGTGTGAATATGTGTCATCACACACGCCCTCCTGACCTTTCAACCACAGCATGTTGCAGGGGTCGTGAACTTTCCACTAAACCACAATATGACAATGACTGAGACACCAAAGCCACTAGCATGATATTCATTACTCAACTAACTGTGCGTAGGGTAACAGGTGTGTCTGTATGTGTGTCTGTCTAAGTGTGTCTGAGTGTGTGTGTGTGTGTGTGTGTGATGTTAAGCCAGAATACTGCTTACAGTGTGTCTGTGTGTGTTTGTGTTTGTGTTTGAGTGTCTGTGTCTCCTTCTAATCAACTAGTCCGGACACCGAGACCCCCCCCCCCCCCCCCCCCCTCCCCAAACACACACACACACACACACACACTTAACCCCTGAGCTAAGCCTGCAGAGAGCACGTGGATTAACACTACCCTTCCCCTCCACACTGGGCCCCTAATCTGCGTCTGTCTGGCCGTGTGTGTACAGACAGGTCACTCAATCCCTGTCCCCTCTCCGCTCTCCGTCTCCATCTCGCCCCCCACAAACCCCACCCTTACCCTCTCCGCCTTCAATCTCCACTACCCCCAAACCCCCAGTCCACCCCCCAGGTCTGACCGGTACTTATAGGGGGGCCGGCGTTACTGCTGCGGTCATCAGCGTGGTGATCATTAAGAGCGCCGCAGCAGAACTTAATCTACAGGTCAGACGGAGCTTTCGGGGAGGACGGATCAGGCAGAGACAATGAGGAGGGATGTGGGTCATTAACACCTTAAATATGAAATATGGGGAAGAGAGGAGGAAGTGGGGTGTGTGTGTGTGTGTGTGTGTGTGTGTGTGTGTGCGTGTGTGTGCGTGTGTGTGTGTGTGTGTGTGTGTGTGTGTGTGTGAGTGTGAGTGTGTTTGGGGGGGCAGGACAGGAAGGTATGGTGAGGTCCTACCTGGCAGGGGCTGAGGGCTCATCTTTGGCAGAGTTTAGAATGTGTTTAATGATGTGCTCCTGTGAAAGAGAGACAAAGAGAAAGAGAGAGAGATAGAGAAAGCGAAAGAGAGAGAGAGAGAGAGAGAGAGAGAGAGAGAGAGAGAGAGAGAGAGAGAGAAAGAAGCGGGGAAAGGGGGGGAGACAGAGAGAGAGAGAGAAGGTGAGACATGAAAGAACGGGGTGAGAGAAATAAGTGAAAGGTTACAGGTATTAATGACATTTCAGATACAATTTCAAATTCACCACCCACGCACACTAGCAGACTTCATGAAACCACCAACAAGCATTTAATATGCTAATCTAGTCTGAACCTGATGTTCCAATGTCACTTCATAAAGAAAGTTCAACTCAACCCTGGACACACACAACCAAGTCTCTTTCTCGCTCCCAAACAAGCGCATCCATACGTACACACACATACACACAGAGCACTAATAAACACAAACATACACATTACTAATAAATAAACACATCAATCATCAATAAACAAACACATACTGTACAGTGCGTGCGCCCACACACACACACACACACACACACAGAATATATCTGCATGAACGAGGCTGTTTTCATGCAGGTCCAGGCCTCTGATTAGGGGGATGCCATCGTGCGCATTTCTCCATCCGCCGGGCCCAGCGGGGGGGACACTGATGTGCATGGCATCAGCTACTTAGCCCTCGCCCAGAGGGGCCACACACACCGGGAGGGCCGGGCCCGCCACCCTGGCACGGCGTACACACACACACACGCGGTGCAAAAATGCCCCGGCATACACACGCCGTCATTAGCCCCATCAGAAATCGCCCGCGCCGCCACCTGCCGAGTGCTCGTTAGTGGAACGGGGGTTTGTGTGTGTGTGTGTGTGTGTGTGTGTGTGTGTGTGTGTGTGTGTGTGTGTGTGTGTGTGTGTGGGCACTCTACACCTTTCTGGAGCAGGAGTGAGCACGCTCATAGAAGTATTAATGCTATTTATCTACAGTCCCTCTATACTGGGGCTTCTCAACCTTTTTGGGGCTAAAGCACGCCAAAAGGTCAAGGCACACCGATGTATGGCTACTGATGAGGAAGTACATCACTCACTATTATTGGCTATTACAGGGGGGTTCATGCTTATGCTCATATGTGACCCTGCACAGCAAAATCAGTCGCTTGTCGCACGATACTATTTTGAGAGAATCCACAATAAACAAACTTCCGGGTTATAATGTTGAATTTCACGTTTTCGCATAATTCGACAGTATACAGTCTACAGTTTCATATCGTGAACTCATTTCACTGAAAAACATACGTTTTGACTGTTCAACCTGGTGAAGATTCAACACATTAGCAGTCATTCCCGTTGCCCACGCCGCTTAAAAAGTTGATTTCTCCTCTTCTAGCATATTGTGACATGAGAACCATGTCAAATTTGGATGCGGTTATCTTATCGGTTAGCGATAGTTTCTGCTAGAAAGCTTAGGTTATGGCCGTTCATGTGAGCACAATAACTTAATTTTGTAGATTTTACCAAAGCGACTGGTTTTGCTGTGCAGGGTCACGTTTTCAATACACGGTGTTCATGAGCTGAGACCACAGCAATAAGTATGAGGGTACTCAAGCATACAACTGTGTAGGAAGAACTTCAATGTCAAGAAACCTTCATTCATTCACTCACACACACACACTTAAGCATCTATAGAGGAAGAACTCCAATGTCAAGAAACCTTCATTCACATACACAGAGACACACAGAGAGAGAGAGACACACACACAGAGTCACACACCCTTTAAGGATCCAATTGTGTAAACACAACTTCAATGTTCACATCCAAAGGCATCTAAACATCTTAGCTTGAGTGTGCACTGTGTGGATGTGAAGAGGCCAGTGGTGGGAGTACTGTAAGTCAGTGGGGCCAGTGTGTACCTTGACATCCCTGAACTTGTTCATGACCACGTCCGCTGTGGTGGGGTGCAGGGCAGGCAGCTCCTCGTACAGGTTGGGGAAGCACACCAGGGAACCCAGCAGGATCTGAGCCTCCACACGAGGGGCCTGAGGGAGGGAGGGAGGGAAGTGACAGATAGAAAGAAAGAAAGAAAGAAAGAATGAAAGAAAGATAGATAGAAAAAAGAAAGAAAGATAGATAGAAAAAAAGAAAGACAGAAAGAGAAAAGGGTGGAGTAGAAAAACAAACACATTAATCATACAGTCAATCAAACTGTCGCTGTCGCAACATGTTCGGTGGGTGGAGCAACACTATAGCAACGGCAAACTTCTCATTTTCCCACGAGACACCTCCGAAAGGCGTTGGCGGAACGCCGGGAGCGGGACTTACATTGAGCGAGGAGCAGGCGGTCACCCTGCTGGCGGCCACGATGAAGTCCAGCGTGAGCATGGTGGCCCCGGGGAGACCGATGGAGAAGAAACGCGGAGAGCAGTGCTTTATGATGGTGTTCACAATGTCCTGGGAGAGGGAGAGGGAGAGGGAGAGGGGGAGAGAGAAACATGTTCACTAACACATCAAAGCAAATGTTAAATAATACAACAATTAAGTTGTCATTCAAAAAGGTACTGAAAATAAGACCTGTTGCACGAGGCACACATACTGTATATTCTGATTAGTTAAGGTGTGCACACAGACGACACACACACACACACACACACACACACACACACCTGGTCGACATGCAGCAGGCCGCAGTGCATGATGTTGTAAAAGTGTGTGAGGAAGTCAGAGTTGGGCGAGACGTCCTGCCTCCTCTTCATGATCTTGCAGATCAGCTTGTAGGCGTGCAGCTTGCCCTGCTTGTAGCGCTCAGTCAGCATGGTGGCCTGCACAGAGAGCGAGCACACACACACACACACACACACACATAATGTCAACCCACACAAACACAATGTCAACCCACACAAACACAATGTCAACCCACACAAACACAATGTCAACCCACACAAACACAATGTCAGCCCACACAAACACAATGTCAACCCACACACATGTGAACACGTGCATTGCACGCCTACTTATTTCCAAAAGGTGTCAAGCATGGAAAAAAATAATAGAGACTGTACACACAAACACACACACACACACACATTCCCGTCATACACAGCTCTGGAAAAAATTAAGAGATGACTGCACATTTTTCTGTTGGTTCAGGTTACAGTAATTTGGTCAAAAATGCTAATTTTGAACATACTTTAGAATGTCACTCAGCAACCGTAGGATGATACCAGAAATATGTGCACTGGTTCCACAGCTGTACATGCATATGAGGCCACACACACACACACACACACACACACACACACACACACACACACACATACATCTTCTCGTAAAGACAACACAATCACAGACCACAAACACACATGAAAAAACAGCTGCATTTCCTTTTCTAAAATGAAGAGAAAATCTGCTGCACTGACAAGCATATTCAATTCATTTACAGCTGCATGTTTTAAATAACTTAAAAAAACAAAACATCAAAAAGACTCAGGTGAGTGGATGAGCTCACCTTGAAGAGCCACGGGGTCAGAATGCGGAGGGGTGGGATCAGGTCTGGGGGAGGTGGGGAGGACTGGTTGTCCATGGAGATGCCCAGGTTGTCTCTGATCTGGACACACAAGCAAACACACGAGCAGGGGGTAAGTATGCAAGCAAGCAACAACAATCCAAGACGCTCCAATACCTAGGAACGTCAAACGTCAGATACGTCGAAACGTTAGTCCACTATGTTGCCACCTTAATAAAATTCTAAAACTTCACGTCTGATTTGCTCCGGTGAACTTTGATTCTTCGCTACAGTTTGTCCTTTCCCGTTGACGCACCAGACAGTGATTCTCAGGAGTGCGGAGGACATTTTGTTTTTTTCTAATGCACCAATACCTATATGATACAACACAACTCGGCAAAACACATATGACGAAAACCATCGAAACATACAGCATGTGCCACCTATGCCACCCTAGCCTGTGGGCCCCCTAGGAGTGGCAGAGGAGAGAGCTCACCTTGGCCAGGTTCTGCCACAGCTCGCACAGGTAGTCAAACACCTGAGCGTGGATCTCGGGGTCTTTGATGGAGTTCACGTCTCCGAGGATACCCAGCATCCTCCGCCACATCACCGTGGCGACGTCCGAGTGCCAACCGGTCAGAGAGCCGCCGGCCATCACGCTGCAGTCCTCGTTGGGAAACTCACTCGTCTCTGATAGAGAGAGACGGAGAGAGAGAGAGAGAGAGAGAGAGAGAGAGAGAGAGAGAGAGAGAGAGAGAGAGAGAGAGAGAGTAAGAGAGAATTTGGAGGTGAGGTAGGTAGAGACAGTATGAAGAGGAAGGGATAAGGCATAACGTCAGTGTCAACAGACTGGTTTCTAGTGAAGTTTATTTAAGTGTACAGTGTACATACATCTTAAATCAAAAAGCAAATCCAACAGGGATCTCAGCCATTGGCCATTAAATAAATGTGACCATAACCACATGAGTAAGGAATCAAAGTGTGTGTGTGTGTGTGTGTGTGTGTGTGTGTGTTACCAAGGTCATCAGGAGTCTGCAGCACAGAGTGGTGGAGCTTCTCGTCCAGCTGCAGGTCCTTGTGTTCGGCGTGCTCGGCCGTGAGGGTGGCTGGGGAGGGCGTCTGAGAACGGGAGCAGCCCAGGGAGTGCATAGGGGAGGCGCCTTCTGATCCTGCACGCACACGCACACACACACACACACACACACACACACAATTTAACAATATAACAATATGACTAAAGCTGAATATGTATCTTATTTCAGGCATTCATTTATTTTAATTTCATACTGGTGATCTTATTTAGACATAAATAACTACAGTATCTAACTTCCAAATTGACTATCGATTATTCAGTGGCCTGGGAGCACAAGGTCAATTCCTACCAAATCTGAATCTGTTAGAGGACAGAGGACAACTGTCTTTTGCGAGGGAACGTAATGAATGCATGTGTGACACTGTGTGTGTGTGTGTGTGTGTCTGACCTGTGATGGTGACGGTGTCGGCAGAGACACCCTGCTGGCTGCTGGTGTCCGAGTCGATGTGCAGCGTGGTGAGGCTGGACAGCTCCTGCTCCTCGGCCGTCTGGGGAACGCCGCCCAGACTGTCTCTGTCCAGGGAGCCGGCAGCTGCTTCCCCCCCGAAATTGAAATCTAACACACACACACACACACACACACACACACACACACACACACACACACACACACACACACACCAATTTTATATATACTGTACACACACAAACACAATTCTGTTTCAGAGTGCTATAGACTAGCATTCTCCACATGATAAAAACAGGGTAAAACTGTTATATTCAATGTTACAGTAATGTCCAGAAATGTGCATCATTAGTCTGTAAGATCGAGAACAGGGAGACCGAGTGATTAATAGATTAAAAAAAATAGATTGAGAGAGAGAAAGATCAATAAAATAAAATAACTAGATCATATCAGTAACGTTAGCGTGTTTTTTTTTTTAGCATCATATTTTGGGTTTACACCTGAACGGTAGGTAGTCAGGCCAACTTACTGTCAAACTTGCCGTCATACTGGAAGGCGTTGAAGGAGTCTGATTGGCTGTCGGAGCTGATGAGGTCACTGCCGCTGGCACTGGCCGGCGAGGTCCACTCGGAAGGCACGCCAGGGTCGTCGGCGGGCCGCGTGGCGTTTGGCCGCGTCAGCAGCTCGGGCAGGTCTTTGGGGATCTCCAGACTGCCTGGACTACTGCCACGTCGAGTCATGCCCTGCTGACAGAGGGCACCATTGATTACTGATGAGCCAGGGAGAGGAGTGTGTGAGTGAGTGAGTGAGTGTGTGTGTGTGTGTGTGTGTGTGTGTGTCTGTGGCATAGATAGATGGGAGAGATGGTTTAATTTACTGATGAGGCAGTGAGGCAGAAAGGAGAGAGAGAGAGAGAAAGAGAAAGAGAGAGAGAGCGAGAGATTCAATAAAAAGGTAAAGGGACAAAGTGGATGGTTGCTGGTTGATCTAGAGATACCTGTAATGCAGGTGAAATTATATCAGTGAACTGTGTGCATGCGAGACACAAAAAAAAATATCTTGAGAAAATTGTAAAATGAGAGTGTGTGTTTGTGTGTGTGTGTGTGTGTGTGTGTGTGTGTGTGTGTGTGTGTGTGTGTGTGTGTGTGTGTGTCGGGCGTCGCTCTGCGTGCACCTGGTCAGGAGGACTCACAGAGTGACCCCGAGGCGCTCGCAGGCGCTCCTGGATGAACTCGTCCATGAGGTCACTGAAGTTGGGGTTGCTGTTGCCCGCGTCACTCGACACCGGACGCATCTTCGGAGCCAGATCTTCTTTGTTGGCTGTGGTCAGGCGCACACACACACACACACACACAAAGTACGAATTGAGTTCAAAAACCCACAATCATGGCAGAAATCAATGTACACAGACAATGTACACAACTAGTCTGAGCCTTAGCCTATTTCGATCTAATGGTTTAAAAGGTACAATCTGTAAACTTTGTTGTAAAAAAAATCCTTTACATCATTGACAAAAACGTTCATCATGTTATGAATCAAATTAAATCATCATGGCAGACTTTTGTTCATGACAACAAAATATTACACATTGTACCTTTAATTTCGTGTAACTGTAAGCAGCCAAGCTATGATAATGAAAATATTCTATATACTAATAATTTCTACTACCAGAACTGGGACAAAACTCAGAGTAAACAAATAATCTAAGGTGTATGCAAAATAGAATAGAAAACAAAAGTTGATAATTTAATTAAAAGAAATAATGTTGCAAATTAATAGAAGTCAGCAGACCGCATAATTGATTCCAACCACACAAGCGATGCAGGGGCTAAACCATACTATCGAGTCATGCAGTTCCCCAAAACAGAGAGAGAGAGAGAGAGAGACAGAGAGACAGACAGAGATGAGAGAGAAAGTGAGAGACAGAGAGACAGACAGAGATGAGAAAGTGAGAGACAGAGAGACAGATGAGAGAGAGAGAGAGAGATGAGAGAGAGAGAGAGCACAGATAAGTGGAACGGCGGCGGCCCCAGGCCCCAGGCCCCAGGTCGCAAGACCGCACTACAACAGCACTGCTCAGCCGTCGTGCGCCGGCGTCTTGACCGGGTGTGTGTGTGTGTGTGTGTGTGTGTGTGTGAGCGTATGTACAGGGGGGTGTTAGGGGAGGGCAGCTGCGGAGGCCAGGCCAGTCCAAATCCCAAAGCACGAGACGGCGAGGAGGGAGGTTAGAGGTTATTCTCCATTCGAAGGTCACTGTAGTCAGCACACAGACCACACAGTTAGAGGCATGAGCAGCAGGCCCAGGCATCCTTCCCAACCCACCGCCCACTGGAGCCTAGCCACTGTCTCTGCTACCACCAGCCCCGTTAGTCTGACCACTGCCCAGGGCCACAGTGGCGGCCGTGACCTAAAGATATGCAGATACGCAGACTGTTGCTGGAGGTTATCAGTTATGATCAGTGAAGCGAAAATTCTCATTTTAAGGGTTATGACTGCAAGCATTTTCAGGGTACCTCTAAACCACTGTTTTCATGGCTGTCAGATGGTAGTTTAAGTGCATGTTACGCTAAAAGAACATGTTTTTTAGCACAATCAGAACTAAGAGACAGACCCCTGAACCCTTCATGATTTCACTGAGAGAGGAGAGACTTTACAATTTTGTAAATGGACAGAGCCATAACAAAACCTCTGCTGCCCCCTACTGGTAGTTCATTGTACATGTCTAACACTTCAACAGAACATAAAAACACCACAGACTTGAATGCAATATGGATGTATTATCCTGTGGGCGATTCTAACACAGGTGAGAAGACATTTTGGGGTCAGAGGAAATAAACTCTTGAGCATGTCAGCAGGTAGGCTGGTCTGCCTACTGTTGCAGATGTACCAGAATATGCGCAGGTCTTAAGAACCTATGCAGGTGTGTAGATATGTGAGTGAGAGTGTGTGTGTTGTGTGTGTGTGTGTGTGTGTGTGTGTATCAGAGAGAGACAGAGGATAGGCTGGGGGGAGGGCAGGCATGAGGCCGCATGCAGCATCCAGGGAAGGAGGGGGGGAGGGAGCAGAGATTAAAATCCCAGAAGCCGGAGGAGGAAGAGGAGCAGGAGGGGAGGAAGATGGCAGCCGTCCCAGGACAGAAGGCCCGTCGCAACTCCGTGTTGCTGTTGTTTTTTGTTGTTTTCCAAAAGAAATACAAAAAAATGAGTAAAACAAACACAAAAAAAAGCTTCAAGTCAATTCGCATTCAGCCATGAGAGAAAAAAAAAACTCAAACCCTGTTATTAAAAAAAGAATTAGAATTAAAAAAAAAAAAAAAAAAAACACAAGGCAGGAAAACCATGAGAGGAGGAAAAACGGGCGCCATGTTGGCTCCGCGGTTGCTTTGTGGTGCGGCGGATGCGGAGGGACTCTCCTCGGCTCTCCGGGGGGGGGGGTTGCCTCACCTGGGGGCTTCCTTCCAAAATAGCCCATAACGTGAGTGTACAGGTCCCGCAGCGGCGCGTCGGTGGGCTGCGCTTTGGCCACGGCCTGCTGGTGGCGCTGGGGGGACGCGTGGCCCTTGGGCTTATGGGAGAGGGCGTGCACCACCGACTTGTACACGCCGCCCAGCAGCGCCCCCTGGTGGCTGTGGTGGTGCGGCAGGTGGTGGCGCGAGGGGCTGCAGGCCGAGCCGGCCTCCTGGGAGCGCGAGCGCAAGCCGCGGGGTCGGAGGGCCGAGCGGCCCAACCTACCGCGTCGGGGGCCGCCGCCGCTGCCGGCAGACGCCGGGCCCTCGCCCGAGACCTGAGCGGCGCCCCCTGTGGTCCCGGTGGAGTTACTGCTGCTGCTGTTGCTGTTGCTGCTACCGCCGTGGCTGCTGTGGCTGAAATGGCTGAGGCGTCTCAGACGCGTCTTCCAGTAGGCCTCCTTGGGGTCGAGGGGGTTGTGGAACTGCACCGATTCGGTGGACGGTCGGAAGCTGACGTGCACCCCGCTCCCGCTCCCACCTACTCCTCCTCCACCATCGCCCTCTCCCCCCGCTCCCACGCCTGCGCGGGCCCGCTTCTTGGGCCCTACTCGGCCCAGCCGGAGCGAGGAGTGGAGCAGGTGGTGTGTGTGCGTGTGAGGCGCGTGTGTGTGCGCGAGCGTGTGCGCGGGCGGCTGCTGCGTGATGGGCTCCCCCTCCGCCGCCTCGGTGGCGTTCTGTCTCTGCAGGCAGGCCTCCCTCCTGGTGCCCTCCTCGCACCTCCTCTCCTCCTCCACCTCCTCCTGCTCCTCCTCCTGCTCCTGAGGCTTCTGCTTCTGCATCTGCATCTCCACCTCCTCCTCTACGGCTACACTCTGGCTACTCTCCTGGGCCGCAGGGTTGCAGCAGCTCCTGGGCGACCTCCAGTCGCAGTGCTCCAGGCACTCGTAGAAGCTGCGCTCGGGGGCGCTTACGCCCTCGTCCTCCCCGGCCGAGCTCGCGCTCCCCCTATCTCTCCTCTCCTCCAGCCTCAATCTCTCCCTATCTCTCTCTGCCCCTGCCACTATCCCTCTCTCCACCCTTCCTCCTCCTCCTCCTCCTCCTCCTGTCTCTATCCCCCTCTCTGGCCCTGCCTCCTCTGTGCGGTCGCTGGTCAGGAAGCCCGCCCCTGCCCAACCGTCCTCCCCCTGGCCGAAATACTCCCTGAGCGAGCTCATGAGGTCGTCCTCGCCGCCTTTGCCTACATCTCCCACAGTGCACTGGGTCTGATGCTGCTGAGGGGCGGCGAGGGGGTCGCAGGTGAAGAGGGAGGGGGGTGCGGAGGAAGGGGCCGGGTGGCATAGCTGCTCGTAGATGCTGTGGCACTCGCCGGCATCCAGCCAGGGCACTCTGCCTCTGCCGCCGCCGCCGCGGTTACCGTCGCCGGCGGCAACCCGCGAGGACGGAGGGGTGCAGGAGAGTGGGGGGAGGTGGTGCTGCTGCTGCTGGTGGTGAGGGGAAGAGGAAAGGGACTGCAGGGGGGTCGGCTCGCCCCCCAAGCTGTGCGGTTGGGGGGCGGCGGGGGCCGTTTCTGGGACAACGGCACCCCTAGAGGTGGTGGTGGTGGTAGTAGTGGCAGTGGTGTTGGTGGCGGAGGGGGTGTGCGGTGGAGGGGGGCAGTTGGAGGGGTCGGGGTCGGGGTGGGGGCAGGCACCTTTGGCGCGCTCTGCGATGAAGGGCTCCATGATGTCGGAGGCGCTGGAGCTGCGAGGGAGGGGCGGCAGGGCTCCGACGACGACGACGGCGCCGCTACCGACACCGCCGCCGCCGCCGCCCGGAGGGGTCAGGTCGGCCTCCACCGACGCGCCGAACACCTCGGAGCAGATGGACACCGGCGCCGCGTCCTCGCTCTGGGAGCTGTGCCGCAGGCGGGGCCCTCGCGGGGCCAACGGGGGGTCCTCCATATCTGAGAGAACAGAGACAGACACAGACGGGGAGGGAGGCGGACACATCCATACAGAGATAGACAGATAAACACACACACACACACACAAACACACAAATACACAAAGACACAGACACAGACAGGGAGACAGGCAGACAGAAACATCCACACAGAGATATGCAGATAAAAACATACAAACACACGCAAACAAAAAGAAAGAGACAGACAGACAGACAGACAGACAAACAGACACGCTCATACACACACAGAAACCAGCACAAACAATGATAGGAAAATCCCCATCCGCCCATACACAGACACAGAGAGACAGGAGAGTGAGAGAAAGAGAGCGAGAAAAACAAACATTATCAACTGTTAGGGATAAGCCATGTCTATACAAATACACAAAGCAGTTGTATAATCCAAAAGGGCTGAGATATATGGGCTGGATTCAGTATGAGGTGCAGCGATATCCCACTCTCTGTGACCGTGCCAATGTCTACCAGACGCAGCCTGGGCCGCAGGTAAGGCAGCTCAGCCACAGGCATTCAGCTACGCGTGATTTAAAAAGAGCTAGAATACCGCTGTACCCAATGTACTCACATGCAGATGCAACAAACACATGCTACACACACATACCATCCAGCTACAGGAATACTGGCACCACGCAAACAAATGAACATTCCTGAGGAGAATAATCAATCATGGCAACGAGTCTTGGCGATCTGATAACATTCCGACTCTCAACTAGTTCAAGTTGAAAGGAAGAAATGTATCCATACGGTGATGGCAAACAGTTTAAATTAAAAAAGGGAGAAACAAACAAACAAAAAAAAAACAACTTCCCTGGGGGGGGCAGCCGTTTCATAACAATGTGCAAACGTGACTTGAGTGGTATCGGTCATCTCTGACACAACACAGTGTGCTGCACACGTGCGTGATCGCAATCATGGATCATGAGTGAAGTGTCAAAGAGGCTTAACAGAGTAGGACATAAACTCTCTGTGTTGAGAAAACTTTGGTGAGGTTATCTTGGTGTAGGAGGCAGAGGAGGACGGCAGAGGTGGAACACAGTAACATCACACACATCGCAGAGCAACACACACAAACACGTGCAACCCAGGGCAAAAAAATGCACGACCCGAGGACTGGTAGGGGAGACATTTTGAAGAGGAAAGGAAAGGGCAAAGGGGAACTGAATGGAATGGCAGGTATTGAGACATGCATATCATGAACACACACCATAGAGGTGAAGTGACAAGTTCTCATCAAAAACCTAAGATTGCTACTTAGTGCTAGTGTGCGTCAAGCAGATATAGGTGATGCAGTGCAGACACATAGACAACACAGGAAGTGCAAGACAGACAGACACACACACACAGGGTTTACATTAGGGGAAGAATGCAAGCAAGCATTCACACACACACACACAAACCTGCTCACACACTCACACACTCACACACTCACACACTCACACACTCACACACTCACACACTCACACACTCACACACTCACACACTCACACACTCACACACACTCACGGCAGCAGGCCGGGGGGTGTTTGGGCTGGGTTAGACTAGGCTGGGTTATGGTTGGTTGGGGTTGGGGGTGGTGCAGAGGTGCGGAGGTGCAGAGGCAGGCAGGCAGGCAGCAGAGGAGAGGAGGCGGCTCTACCTGACAGCTCATCTGCTAGGGGGGTGAGGACAGAGTCAGGCAGGAGAGGGTGGACAGGATGGATCAGGACGGGAGCACTTTTAGCGCTGCGGATAAACGACAAGCTGTCACCCGTGGAGCAGCTCCGCAGGGCTACAGCCGGACGTCACAGAGGAGAGAGAGAGAGAGAGAGAGAGAGAGAGAGGGAAAGAAGGATGGAGAGAGAGAAGGATGGAAGGAAGGGGAGAGATGGAGGTAAAGAGAGAACAAGAGGGAGAGACAGAACGGACAGGCAGAAAGAGAGAGAGAGAGAGAAAGAATGCAAGAACAAGGTAGAGAGAAGGGATGGGTAAAGCAGGAGATAAGGCAAGAAAGAATAGAAGGAGAGAGAAAGTGAAGTGAAAGAAGGAGAGGCAAGGAAGAGAGAGCATTAGGAAAAGGAGAGAGGAGGATGGGATAGAAAGAACAGCAAAGGTGGCAGGGTAAACAGGGAATGAAGACAGAGCAGGTTGGGACAAACAAGGGCAGGGAGCGAGAGAGAGAGAGAGAGAGAGAGAGAGAGAGGAAGGGAGGGAGGGAGGGAGGGAGAGGTGTGGTGAAGTGAGTGAGTCAGAGAAGGGAAAAGGGAAAAGGAGGAGAGGAGAGTGAGCTCTGGGTTTCAGCAGACAGCAGTGACCGTTAGAAAAGGAAGACTCGAGGTAGCAGGAGAGGAGTGGAGGCTCGGTGCTGGGATCGTCCAATCCGCTACCAGCGGTGTGGTTTCCATGGTGTGCACAGAACAGGGGCGTTAGGGAGCTTATTACGAGAGGGGGACAGTGTGCACAAGATTCCACTGCAGTCCCATGGCCTTAAAGCAACAGCTCAGCCAAAATCAAATTAACAATGATTTTGTTTTTTTCATCAATCCAATACATGTCTAGCAGAAAAAATATCTTCCTGCTTTTCTTGATTATACTGGATTTAGCAAATAATATAAGTCTTAGAACACATTTTTGCTAGAAATGCACTGCCAACTTGATCTGGGCTGAACTAGTCTCCTGCAAGGGAATGTGTATCTTTTAAAAACAGTGTTGCTTTAAAGGCCTCTCTGTGAACCCCCGACAGAGAGGTCATCCATAATTGTCTGCACACACTGCATACCCTCAGACACAAGGCCTGAAAGGCTTATTGAAGTGCATCAGTTGCTCTGTTAAACAAAAGCAGCATGGTTCCATTCCAGGAGAACAATTCAAGTGCTGAACAACTCAAACGTGATCATCCCCATCATTAAATAAATCTATGAACACATGTGATACCCAGTTATGTTCAAAAGTCTATTGGAAGCTCATTACAACTGGCAAAGTGCTTATTGTTCTCTCTCTATCCCTCTCTTTCGCCCTATCATGTCATCAATCCAACTGTGCCAAGTTGTTGGTCTGATTAAGGATGGTCTGGTTGTCACTTAATGGAAACAGAAAGAATTGTATCCTTATTCATTATGAGGATCTAAATTCATGTACTTGTTAGTAAAAAAAAACGGTAAAACAACCGTATATACATGAACTGCATTTGTCGCCATTTAGTGTAACAGCAACAACAGTGTGTGCAGCATTTGGTGGCAAAAAGCTATATTTAAAACATTCCAATCTAATAGGAACATTTGCATGGAAACATAGCTATCAGGCTATTCTGCAATGACAGCTGAAAAGTGCGTTATGCTTGTGGCGCTATCCAAGTGGTGATCTACAACAGTAGAGAGGCATTAAGTCAAAATGTTGAGACATGTTACACTATTGGTTTCCCACAGTGAAACATTCCACAGTGACCACTGTGCTTCGGAAAGAGCATCATAAGAAGCCTTGTTCCACAGGAGAATAGATGGCATACTCTTGCAATAAAAAATACATTACTTTTCTGTTTTATCAAGACGCTTACTTATTAAAACACCTTGAAGCTCTCAGCTAACATCATGAATATGATTCTCATTAAAAATCCAAAAGTATTATTAACTTAAAGCAAACTCATCACTAAAATTAATTCAGTTATAAAATTGTGCCCAAACTATTCACTACATTACATTATAGTAGCAGTTATCAGTGCTGTTCTTGAAGTTCTCTCCCCATCCCTACTCCACGTGATTAAAGTTAGTGGTATTAATATGGTCTAAAATTTAGACTCAAGACTCCAAATGTTCTGCTGTGCAGGTGGGTGAAGATGCAGAGCAGCGGAGAAGAACCAAGAAGAACCACTACACATTATAGCATACAGATGTATACTACATAGAACCGGTCAGAGAAAAACTAGAACTTAGACCTAGAACCTAGAGAACGTAGCAGTGTTAACTTCTCTCTATGCTGTGTGTGTCCAGCGCAGGTGTCCGTCCACTCACCCACGGTCTTCTGCCGCACGATGCTGCGGGCCTTCTCGATGCCAGGCGACCCGGCTGTGGTGGCGCTGCGCTGGCGCATGGCGGCCTGACCCGGCGGGTCGCGACTCCAGCCCTTAGAGAAGGAGCGGTCCACCGCCATCTTGTGGCCCTCGTTAGCGCCACCTAGAGGGTGGGAATCATACAGAAGAAAGGTCATGTCTCAGAGGTGGGTTTGTGAAAAGGGCAAATCATATGATAACACACAAAAAAGTGTCCAGCTTAGCAGATTAATTTGTTCAGTTTGCTCCACAGAAACCTAATTTCGATTAAAAATTAATGCTAATTTGGTAATTAGAGCTGTCTGTGAGAAGAAAATACTAATCATTGACATTCAAGCCTGAAACAACAGAAGAACAAGCTATACCTCCGACACAGGTTAAACAGTGCAATACAGTGCAGAGTATTTCAAAACAACTCTGAATGGACAGGATCAGGCCATTTGAGATTTCTCATTCACAACAATCCTACATTTCCCACCATGCCCTGCACCCTTCCTGACCTTTGCCCTTGTGCTTCTTCTGCTTCTGCTCGCTGAGCTTGTCCAGGGGCAACTCGTTGAGGTCCAGGCTGTAGAGGTGGCGTGCCAGCACCTTGGTGAGGGTCTCCATGGTGAGTGACCACTCGGTGACCAGCTCCTCCCAGCAGGTGAGCGAGGAGAGGACGGCCAGCAGGTCATCCCACAGCTCGCGCGAGATGTACACGTTCAGGTTCCCTTTGATCCACGCCACAATCAGAGTCTGGACACGCCACACGCAAGGCAACACAAAAGACATTTGAATGGGTGATAGCAATGCAAACCCTCATACAAGTATAAATAACCCAGTAAAGTTACTATAGATAATAATAATAATAATAATACTACATTTTAATTGCATTGCATTTTACACCAAATCAATGACTTCAAAGTGCTACAATGCACACACACACCAAAAAAAAGGACACAAATATCATAGAAGAATTTAAAACTAGCAGATAAAATTGAGCTAAAACCAGCATATAAAGACAAGCTAAAAACTAGCATATCAAATTAAACTAAAACCAGCATATAAAAGCAGAAAAAAGTATTTTAGTTAAAAGCTTTTCTAAGATGTGTCTTCAGGCCTATTTTAAAAGAGTCCACAGCCTGTGGTGCCCTTAGATATAGACCCTGTCAATGTTTGTACTCATCCAGAGCCTTGGTTGGGTGCGCTGCGCACACAGCATGGGGTCAGAAAAATGGTGGCGCTAATAGACGGGCATGTTGATTTGTCAAGGTATGCACTATGCACAGGCATTGTGCCGCAAACCGTTCGTTAATAAACTAGTCTTAGCTAACGGTGATTGTTTGCCTGATCCTGAGCTGATAACAGAATGGGTAGACGCCTAAGTGGCCAGAGCTTCATTAGCAGACATATATGGGCTATCGAGTTGACAAGCCCAGCGTGTATACATGCGTATCTTGACGTTTTAGGCAATTCACACACACACACACAATTCAATGGGATGGAAATCTTTCTGACTCCGACATGCGCACACCTTTTCTCTCTCAGCTGTTTCTGCTGGTCTATGTTTTAGCAATTCCCCTAGTGGTGTGGCCAGTGCCACTACATGTGATTTTGCAATAAGTACACTCCCGGCAGGATTTCAACTCACAACCGCAGCATTTTTGAACTGGTCATGATTGTGTTATAAGCTTGATCTGGGAGTGAGAATGTACAGTTGGCAGGAAGTAAAGGGAAGATTGTGAGACGGCACCTGGAAGATGGCCCCTGCTAGCCGGCCAGAGAGGGTGGGGTTCTTCTTGCCGGACGGCGTGACAGAGGGGGCTCTCTTCATCACACTCTCTGTTACCCGTAGCAACACCAATAAGACCTGCTCCCTGTGTGCCAAACAGCAAAGAGAGAGAGAGAGAGAGAGAGAAAAAGATAGCAGAGAAAGGCATGAAAGTTCATATCATTTTTCACATAATAAGAAAAGCATTCACTGCGTATTATTCATGAGGAGAGAGTCATTCAGCAAAGTGAACTTAAAAACAGGACAGGTATTTGGCTCCTGAAAATGTTAATCATATTTCAAGATGCATTAGAGCACTTAACTGCAAAACACTGTGGCAAACAACAAAGCTTTTAAAAGTTTAATCACCAGCCAGCAGAGATGGATTCTGTGACCTTGTTTTTTTTGCACTTCTTGTCATTAAGGAATTGGGAAGCTAGGTGACCCCTTTTTAGTCAGTAGCGTGGTATGTACACATACACCGTCTTTGTATTCTGGTATATATTTTTTTTTTGGGGGGGGGGGGGGGGGGGCTTTTATGCCTACAATCATATAGGATAGTATAGAGAGACAAGAAGTGAGTGGGGGTGGGATCCGGAAAGGACCACGGGTCGGGAATCGAACCCGGGTCGCCGGCGTGCGGTGCAGGTGCCCCAGCCAGTCGCGCCACGGCTGGTGCCACTAACTGTCTTTGTATTCTATTCTATACCATTGTATTGTTCTGGCGGAGCGCTGCATTACCAGGTCTTCTGGTCCATGGTCTCGTGCATGACGAGGCTGCGGTAGATGTTGAGCACGCGCTTGCACATGTCCACGTGCTCCTCCAGCAACGCCTTCAGCTCGTTAGCCGGCTCCAGCAGGAACACGTTCGACGAGTTAGTGATGAAGACCTGAGGGAGAGGAGAAAGGGAGGGAGGGAGGGAGAGACAGAGTGAGACCATTTGGATTTTTTTTGCTTACAAAAGTGTTATTTAAACGTGTTATTAAGTGGTATTTAAACACGAAATGTGATGGATCGTATTTTGTGTGATAGTGTGACTACAAAATATATGGATATTAAAACATTTACTCCATAGCATTACCTTCCATGTAAGTATATTAATATGTGTGTACATACAGTGAGTGTTAAGGAGAGATACTGGCTGTGTGTGTGTGTGTGTGTGTGTGTGTACCTGCAGTGTAGACTGCACACCAGCATGGACGCTGTACTCCAGCATATTGCTCTGAGAACTCCTGCACCAGCTTGAGGTCCTGCTGTGACTGGACACCTTCATTGACCTCTCCTATAACAGAGAGAGAGAGAGAGAGAGAGAGAAGGAAAGAAAGAAAAGGAGAAAAGAGTGAAGAAAGATTTATCATCCGTTCATCTGCTACCACTTCCAACAAAATGTGGAATCCAGTTTAACGAGAAACACTATAAATTTGACATTCAGTGAGCAAGTGTCTGAGCGGATGGATTTTGGCAGGTCCAAAACTGCATTCCCTTTCCCCGACTCTAGTGCCAGTGCCAGTGCCAGTGCTAGTGCCCACCTCCTCGTCCTTGTCTGTGGCGTCGCTGGCCGAGTCGGCGTGTGCCCGGTGGTCCTCCTCGGGCTCCCTCATGAACACGGGCTTGTCCTCCAGCGAGATCCACTCCTGGTAGACGCGCACCACCTTGCGCATGGCCGCCGCCTCGCACATGGGCAGCAGGAACGCCTGCAGAGCAGAGCACAGCACAGCGCGCCATGCCACAAAACAACACAACGATCAGCAACACGGCTCCATCACCAGAAAGCATTGGAAACGGCACAGGAGATGAGACGCACCTTTACAGAAACATATGTGTCAGATAGATGGATGTATGGATGGATGTATAGCACATCATTATGAGATCTGTAGTATGGGCTAACTTATTAACTAGTATAATATTGGCATAACAAAGACAGATGACCTAAGTGTTTCAGTGCATACTGGTAGAACATGTTTTGATTATGTGTGACCATCAGGACATCAGTGGAACAAGTTCACCGATTTGGTGCATTTAGTGTTAGCACACTTTACAGAGACTATTGAGTAATTACTGTGTTACACTACAAATACTTCCTATTGAGTGGGAGAGTTCCCTAAACAGTCTATGGGGGTAAATGTCAGAACTTGGTGCGGTTTGTGTCTGAGACTGAGGCGCTGCAGCGAAACGGCAACATCTATTGTGTTCAACTTCCTCAGTGAAATGGTAAACTTCCTCCCTTTTTCCTAGTGAAATCTGCCGGCTACTGTACTTGTCCTCTGTGCTACAAAGTTCCGCCAAAACACTGAGCGCTCCACCTCTGTTGTGTGGCTCTGTAAATCTGCCTGATAGCATGGCCTCAACGAGCTGACAACTCCTCCCTACACACCAAATACTACAGCTACATGCTAATCTGTCACTCCTATGCTACGTCTGTGGCAATGGTTTCTTTTCATTTCACATTTATCCGAGACAGACGATGCGTGTTAATAAGCCTCAACTGTTCACATGTCAGAGGAGCTAATTAATAGGCTACTGGTCATCGGTCCTCATTTGCTATAAAAGGGCTCCCTCATTTTAGCTTCTATAACTTGGAACGTCCATAAGTTCTTCAGGAGTACCCAGTGAGTTCCACCTTATCAATAGGACCTCAAAGTCATCTCAGAAATGTAGCCTACATGATCATTTGCACACTCATGGACACATTTTCTTATCCAAAGCTTATTACAATTCAGGCATGATGCAGTTTGTGTCATTAAACTTGTGTGAATTCTGTGAATACGCTTGGTCATTGTTGGCAGCCTTTCTCTATAAAGAAACAGGTCCTCCACAGATGGCTATCTAATTCGGCCGTGGCGCTCACCTGTCGGAAGATCTCGGTGATGAAGTTGACGTTGGTGCGCGAGGAGCAGAGGACGCGGCGCACCACCTCGATGTCGGTCAGGTGCTCCTCGTCCACGCTGCACAGGCTGGACGAGCTGGGCTCGCGCTCGGTCAGCGTGCTCGTGTTGGAGTGCGACTGCTCGGGTTCCGCTCCGCCGCCCAGCCCTCCGACGCCCATACCGCCGTCCAGCGAGTCGGGCCCCCGGGGGCCTCCACTGTCTTCGCTCCGTGCAGCCAGACCCGCTGCTGCTCTCTGTTGGGGGGGGGGGGGGGGCACAGAAACTCACATAAATGTTTCCATTTCACTTTTGCTAAATATATCGACACGTCTGAAAAACTATCTAATGCAGCTAATGCAGTTTTCTTCTTTAATTTATTCATTTATTACTTGGTTTTCATTTCACACATTAGATCTGAGCATTTTCAGGGGTGATGGAGACCTGCATATGTGTAGATCCATGTGTATTTTTTGAATTTGTGTGAGAGAAAGAGAGAGACAGGCAGGCAGACAGAGAGATAGAGAGAGGACAGTCTGTGTGTGTGTGTGTGTGTACTGTATGTGTGTGTGTGTGTATCAGGGTGAGAGACAGAGTGTAAATGAGCAAGACATAAAGTAATAGAGAAATATTGACTCAGTGAAGCCCACACTGTGCCTAAGGACACTAGTGAGGATTGGTGAGTGCATGTCTGTGGGAGTTTGTAATTGAGCTTTGGGCCTCTTTTAAAATTCAGGGCCATTCTTTGTACCAGCATCGCAGCCAGTTTGTACCTTCACGCACCCACTTCATATGAAACTGCCACCCCCTCGTCTCTACACACTTACCGCGCACACACACACACACACACACACACACACACACACACACACACACACACACACACACACACACACACACACACACACACACACACACACACACACACACACACACACACACACAATCTTAAGACTTAAGGCCGTGGACAGCAGTGGGTGTGGTGGAGTAGCTGTTGCATCACTGCCTAAGAAACGATAATCCCAGAATCCCAGGTCTGATGTTGCATGCTGCGAGACTATCACTTAGTTTAAACAAAAGCATTTGCTGAATCCCACTCATACCATTTCCCTTTAGATCAGCCCAGGTCTGAATCTGAATACTGAGAGACTCTGTAGCTTTAGATAAAAGCGTTTGCTAAATCCCACTCACACTACTCTACTGTTCACCTCTGCTCTGCTCTGCTCTGCTCTGCTCTGCTCTGCTCTGCTCTGCTCTGCTCTGCTCTGCTTCCAGTGCGGTGCATCGGCGTGCGTGGTTACCTGGATGTTCTTTGGCACGTTCTCGCCCTCCACGCCGGGGATGAGGGTGGCAGCGTTGGCGCGCGGCTCCAGCCAGAAGGACACCAGCCAGCGGATGAAGATGACGCGGGCGTTCAGGAAGCTCTCCTTGGTGCAGTACAGCGCCTCGTTGGTGTCCGGGTCCCGCTTCAGCACCGTGTAGTAAGGCTTTGGTCTCAGGGAGGGGACCTCTGTCCAAGGGACAAGGGCGCACATATACACACACACACACACACACACACACACACACACACACACACACACGATGGCAGACAGACACACATACACACACACACATACACACACACACACACACACACACACACACACACACACAATCATTCACAGGCACAATGCACAGAAATAAAAGCCAACAATCCAATATTGTGCATCCATTAATAACATCATCAGAGACTGATACACATCAAGGGGACTGCTTGCATTGGGCTGCATAAATCATTCTCCATGGTGACTTTCTGGGAGATGAGGAGGTATGCTTGATATAAGAAATATACGCTGAATAGGCTTAAGGCAGCCTGCGCTATTTTTGACTTGCAACACTTTCTCACAAGGTTTTTGTCCAATCAGGAGCTCCCTCGGGGGTGCCTGCGCCCCACACTAGAGCTCTGAGGGGGAGCGGTGGTCTTACCCAGGATGGGGTTGTACAGGCTGGTCTCCTTGGAGAAGTTGGGGAAGATGTGGGGCAGGTAGTACTTCTTGAAGTTGGCGAAGAGGAACGCGAAGCCCTTCTCATGGTTCTCCTTGTAGCGCCACTCCAGGCTCTTAGCCTGCAAACAAAACACCAGAGGGCCCAGACCAGACCAGACGATGCAAGAGGAGAGGGGATAGGGAGGAGGAGGAGAGAGGAGAGGAGAGGCGAGAGGAGAGACAATGGTCTTTATTTAACAGATGAGACTGGACACAGTGCTTGTTTTGTTCCTTCTTTCCTCTCTCTCTCTGTCCTCTCTTTCTCTCTCTTTCATCTCTAGCCCTCTTTGCTTGTCCTCTCATCCCTCGCTGGCTTGTTGAGGAGGTTGAATAACAACAACAGACAAGGCAGTGCATGGTGCATTTGTCTGAAGCAGCCCGGGGGAACTGTACCATGTGCTGTGTTGGGGTGTGATAGTGAGCGAGTGAGTGTGTGTGCGTGTGTGTGTGTGTTAGTGTGTGTGTGTTTGTGACTGTGTCAGCACACAACTGCATCAAAAGCAGCAGCAGCAGCAGTTTGCGGACACCAATACCAATGAGGGATGCATCCAGAGCCATCGTCCCGATCGCTATGGGGTCGTCTGATTCCAGCTTTTTGATGCTCAATCGGCACCCAATCCTCAGAAAAACTCTCACACACCTGACAGAATGCAGCACTGGCCACACGTATAAATATATGAACCAAGCTAAACATGTTCACATTGCCTTGAGGCTTCGCTTCTTACAGAACTGGAGCCAAATCAGACCACCCCCCCCTAAGATGCATCTGACACCGAAGCCACGGAGGGTTCACCACGAGATCGGCCCGGTCGGAGAGCAGAGAAGGGGGGGTCGGGGAGGGGGGGGGGGGGGGGTCGGGAGTCCAGCTGAAGGCGGCACCGACACCATCCAGCGGGCAGCAGCAACAACAACCAGCGGTGGGACCAGCAGCGGTGTTAGAGGTGTGGGCAGGGCAGGGCAGGGCAGGGCAGGGCAGGACAGGGGCAGTGCAGTGCAGGGCGGGGAGGGGGAGGAGGAGTACCTGGTTTACCATGTATTTCAGCAGAGCCTCCAGGAAGTAGCCCGTCAGGTCATCCTGGGCCTTATCGCCCGACTGCGGGGGGACCAGCGGGGTGATCTCCTCGGGACCCACTTGAGCTACGACAGGGGGCAGACAAAAGAAAGAAGGGGGAAAAAAAGGAGTGTGAGGCAGGTTACAGACCTCTTGCTCTGTGACAGATGTGCTCCAGGTGTGTCTAGAATGTCTGTAATGGTTGGAACTAGAAGCAAAAGAGCAGATCAAAAGAATAAGAACATCACAACAGCACGATTGTGCCGACTGTAACTGTGTGATAGCTGGAGTGCTGGAATGTGTTTGATTTGTGATATTGACCATCCTGTACACATGGGGAGGGGATAACGAGGATGCTAAGTGCTTGTGTGTATTCATGTGTGTGTGTGTGTGTGTGTGTGTGTGTGTGTGTGTGAGAGAGAGAGACACACACTCTGTCTAATGTCGACAGAGTGGTGGGCCACTGAGCTCATTGAGTGATTGAACATGTGTGTATGTGTTTTCAGCTGAGTGTGTGTGTGTGTGTGTGTGTGTGTGTGTGTGTGTGTGTGTGTGTGTGATGCATACATACTCTCCAGAAGGCAAAGTGCCGATTAATGAGGTTGCTGAACGCTAGTGTGCATATCTATGTACATATGTATATGGCTGAGTGCATGCTGTGTGTGTGTGTGTGTGTGTGTGTGTGTGTGTGTGTAATACATACTCTCCAGCAGGCAGAGCGGCGGGCTGATGAGGTTGTCGAGTGTGCGGGGCCCGTGTTCCGACATGGGTGAGGGGAAGCCGGGGATGAGACAGGCAAAGATCCACAGCTGCTCCGGCAGGGCGTTGGTCTGCAGCGCCTGCATCCACAGCAGGAAGAGACGCACGCCCTCCCGACGGATCTGTGTGTGTGTGTGTGTGTGTGTGTGTGTGTGTGTGTGAGAGTGAGTGAGTGTGTGTGAGAGAGAGAGAGTGTGTGTGTGTGTGTGTGTGTGTGTGTGTGTGTGTGTGTGTGTGTGTGATAGAGAGATAGATAGATAGAGAGAGAGAGAGAAAATGTGAGTGTGTGAGTGTGAGAGAGAGTGAATGAGTGAGTGCGTGTGTGTGTGTGTGAGAGAGAGAGAGTGTGAGTGTGTGTGTGCAGGGTTAAGAGGTCAGTTACACCAACACATTACATGAAGTCACCACAGCCCTCAAAACCACCCGATATTACACCCAAACTATTTTTACTTCCTCAACATTTATCTGCCAACTTAACCGCATAAAAACAGGGAAGTTCACACACACACTGCCCTCACACATAGGCACTAAAAAAAGTATTTGAGAACATGAAAGTTCCCTAATCTAACTCATCACTGGAGAATGAGTGAAAGGTTTAATGACTAAACTAAAATGCACTTTTGAGAAAATACTAAACAATCGATATACACCTACGGTCTAGTAGCCTTAAAACCTTTGCATTTTGCTCACCTTTAAGGAATTTCCTGTGTGTAACAGCTTCTTGAGGATAAGACCTGGGAGGGTGAAAACACACACACACACACACACACACACACAGAGACAGAAACAGACACACACACACAAATGATTCACTGTTCAACAAACTCCCAAAATCACACCAACACAGCTTCCCTGAAAACTCACTATATTCACTAGTCACACACACCACACACACCACCCACACTGTCCTCCATATCTCCATATCAGCGGTGTCAGAGTTCTCGGTCAGCCCTGGGTCAGTCTTAGCCCCAGGGCCTTGGCACCCTCTGGCTTTCTCTTGGTGGTCTTTGTATCCATCTGAGCATAGCCTTCAGCACAGGGGAAAAGGAGAGACCACCACCAAGCACAACCTATATGTGTGCACGTGTGAGTGTGTGTGTGCGTGTGCGTGTGTGTGTGTGTGTGTGTGTGTTTATGTGTGTGTGTGTGTGTGTGTGTTTGCACCTATGCCCAAGCCTATGCTTAAAAGGCTGGTAGTCTGTGGATACAGTATGTGCAGCATACAGTTAGGTACATACTATAACCAGATATATGCCACTATGCTTTGCTAAAGCCAACTTTCAACTCTTCCAGTAACATTAATTTCTTTTCAAATACTTCTAAAGGGATCCTCATGTTTTTACCGATGCTGTGAAACTGCCATCGTTGGTGGATACGCTCTGGTAGAAGTTGTAGGATTTTCTGCAAAAAGGAGAGACACAGGTGGTGTAAGCAACAAATCACAAAACCCAATATTTCTACTATCAGTGTTATTACAGCAGATTAAGGACTCTACACTGTGGATGAGATCATGTCTGGCTTGGGGAGCTGTTGTGATGAAACCGGCGCTAACTGCTACCTGCTCTCCGTGACTCAGTGGGATTACAGCAGAAAGCTGGGCGAGGTGAGCAACACCTGTTTTTCTACAGCTATTCTTCCTCTTGGACAGGAGTGTGACCAACCTACACACACTACACGCCTCTGTGTGTGTGTGTGTGTGTGTGTGTGTGTGTGTGTGTGTGTGTGTGAGTATGTATGTGTGAGAGAGAGAGTGAGGTAATACTGAGCTCATCAATACATGGATACGGAAACTACCTTGGCATAATACACAAACACAGATAGGACACAGACAGGATAAGGCCTGTGCAAACTAACCTCAAGGTTCTACAATCATTTGTGTCTAGCCTCTGAAAGAGACACTGTGTGTGTGTGTGTGTGTGTGTGTGTGTGCAAAACTGAGCAGGAGTCCTCACCTCAAATATGAAAAGAATGGAGTCCAGCTCTTCCCTTTGCGATTTGTGACCTGATGAAAAATATTTTTTTTCCAGTTTAGACATAAATATTTACATTAAAACATAGACTCACACTCACATCTGTCCCATACACACACACACACACACACACATACACACACACACACACACACACACGAGCTAAGCCATCTACTAAGGTGCAGTATGGCACCACATAAGAGGAATAACATGCATCAGTTTTCTCCAAACACACATCAAACGCTGGAATGCAAAACTTTGCAAGTAATCTCTCACACACAGTGAAATATCATATCAGCCTCAAAAATCCCCACTACACACACACACACACACACACACACACACACGCACACACACACACGCACACACAGGGGGACAGGAGCACGGCAGATAATTCAGGGATGAAAGAGCGGGCTATTTCGGGAACAAAGCCACCCTGGTTTGACACGCCTGGATCCACAGCGCCCAAAGACCAGGGAGGAGAAGCTGCTAGTTGACAGAGAAAGAGAGAAAAGAAAGAAAGAAAGAAAGAAAGGAAGAGAGAGAAAGGGAGCGAGTGACACCGAGACAGACAGCAGAGTGGCACAGTCTCCATTCTGAGGAAAACACTGAGGGCGAGGAGGAAGACTTCGCCTCGGACCAGACGGCCCAGCCAGGCCGTGTCACAGGTCACTCTCCGCCGCTGACCACTGCACTGGAGCAGACGCAGAGGCACTGCAGGCTGGAGGGTTTTGAGGTTGGGGCGGCGGGCGGGGGGGGGGCGGGGTTCGGTTGTGGGTTGTTATGGTAGCGCCCTCAACAAACTTCCTCTTTGTAGCCAGACAATTATCTGCCGTCACTGCACAACAAGGCCCTTCAGCGGGCCGCCTCTGACTTCGGCTTAAACGCAGGGGAGGAGGAAGGGGGACAAAAGCTAATTCTGCACTCTACTGTACAGCTCTCTCAGATAGCATCATTTAAATGCATTCGTTTTGGGGACGTTTTTGGCCCCGGCTGCGGTTAATGGAGGCAGCTTTCTGCGGGCGCTGCTGCAGCATTGCCTCAGTATGAACCTCATTGTGCACAATGCACATCAATTGCAAACTCAATGGGTTGCATCAGCTTCAGCAAGATCTTTGTGCACTAAATGGCTATGTGGACGCAAAGGGCCCGGCGCAGCACAGGCCGACGAGACATTTCTGCTGGTCTTGCTGCATCTGTTTATACCCATAAAACATGCCAGATTGCACTTTGGGTCAAGAGCGCACCAGCTGTCCACCCTGCCCTTCGGACTTACCTTTCTGTTTCAGGTTGACCTCGATGGTGACAAAGTTCTCAAAAAAGACATAGTAGATGTGGGAGTAGTTCTGGTCAAAGAAGTGCTTCAGGTCAACAGACTCTGCGTTCTCTGAAAGGGAGAGAGAGAGAGAGAGAGAGAGAGAGAGAGAGAGAGAGAGAGAGAGAGAGAGATTGATTAAACTTCAAATACATACTGATCTAAAACCAGCTTAAGGTTTTCATACTCATAGTGGGTATCAGCATCATACAGATAAACCCCTGTGTCTGGATCAGCTGTGCCACTCCCTGAGTGTCTAAGCTGTTCAGCACTGATTTAACGAATGAGCGAGTGAAGCAAACCAAATCCAAAAGGCTGTTGCCACATCAGATTTAACCTCTGTGCTGCAAGATCACACAATCATGTTTATTACACACACACACACACACACACACACACACACACACACACACACACACACACACACACACACACACACAGACACACAGACACACAGACACACACACACAGACACACACACACAGACACACACACACAAACACACAGACACACAGACACACAGACACACAGACACACAGACACACACACCCGACTTGTGACCACATCAGTGTGTCCTTGGTCATGAGAGAAAAGGGCATCTGGACTGTAAAGTGTTTCCACTGGGCCGTTTATTACAAGAAGTCAAGGCAACAGGAGAAGGAGCGTCTGACTCCTATTAGGGCGGTAATGGTAATGACACAGCAGCCTACCGGCTTGCTTGAGACCCCATAGTGTAGGCGCAACCTGGAGTAGCACAGGCCATGTGCTACTAACGTGACCCGGTGGAAGTGATGTGATCACACAAGCTATTAGGTTAGCGTAAAGGGAAACAGTCCCTCCGAAGTGTCTCATCACTTCCTACAGTACCTCAGTTTCAACCTTTCAGGTGCTCTTTGTGTTCAGTAGAAGAGAGAGTCCAGATCTAAAAAACCTGAAGATGAAAGCTCACGGATAGGACAGGAAGGCACTGAGACTGAGAGCGTCTGTCGGAGAAAACGCAGAGCGTGCGCTGCACTTCTGTGAGTGGGCCAGACGGACGCACGCGTGTTTGTGTTCAGGTAAGTAGCTGCGTTTGTCAGTGTCAATGGCTCTCGTCTTCCTGTGGCCTGGAGAACCTCAGGCACACAGGCACAGGCACGCGCACACACACACACACAGACAGACACACACACACACACACACACACACAGACACACAGACACACAGACACACAGACACACAGACACACAGACACACAGACACACACAGAAACACACAGAAACACACAGAAACACAGAAACACACACACACACACACACAGAAACACACACACACACACACACACACACACACACACAGAAACACACAAACAGAAACACAGCTTTCAAAGAGATATCCTGTGTGGCATGATTTGACCCCTTAATCCACAGGCAGCCAGCAGGGGAAGACAGTAAGCAGGGAGTGAGGAAGACAGTAAGCACGGAGTGAGGAAGACAGTAAGCACGGAGTGAGGAAGACAGTAAGCACGGAGTGAGGAAGACAGTAAGCACACTCTGAGCAGCCCGCAGGAGGAGAGAGAATGGAGGAAGACAGTAAGCCCGCTCCATGAGGGAATGGAGGAAGACAAGTGAGGAGGAGAGAGAGAGAGAGAGAGAAAGAGAAAGAGAGAGAGACAGACGAGGACAGAGGAGAGGACCAAGGAGAGGTGAAGCTGGGGATGAGGCTGTGGCCGAGCAGGGGAGTGCAGGTGGCTGTGGCGTCCGCGCTGCGTTCAAGGTGCCCACACGGACCCGGGTTAGGGTTCGGCCCACAGTCGCTTCCCAGTCCGACCCCATCCCACTCTCTCCTGCTGGCTCTCCTGCTCACTAATTCTAACTCTCAATGGTCACTGTCTGAATGAAAAGCCCAAATAGGTCCACAAATACCACTTAAAAAAAAAAAAAAACAACAATGTCCCTGAGCGTGTTCCTGTTTTATGACCACATATGGTTAAGAGAGGACAGTGCAAAACTGAACCACAAGGCCTTCTGTCATGTAACTCTCTCAAAACAGGCAAAGCATTCTTTGCCCAGTCCTCAGGAGAGCAGAGCTGCAGATGGTTGGGCAGATAATGCAAAGAGGAGCATTCAGCCAGGCCACCTGCAGCCGTGCGACACCGGTCAATATATCTCGACCAGCAGCTCTGGAGAGCGGAGACATCAGTGCCAAAGGCTGCGTTTCCAGCCATTAGGCCTAGCCAGTAGCCACGGTCTTGTCAGTGCTCCACTGATGCTTAAAGTCATTCTCTCGCTCTTTTGCCCAGTGGTTGAGCTTCATTCCGTGGTGTCTGTAGATTACCCAACCCAAGAGACAATACTGGCCCACAGTTATGCATGGGTTGCTTCCGCTCTAATGGGCTTTTAGCGCCATGGGTAGTGTGTGTGTGTGTGTGTGTGTGTGTGTGTGTGTGTGTGTGTGTGTGTGTGTGTGTGTGTGTGTGTGTGTGTGTGTGTGTGTGTGTATATAAATGAGCTTAGCACTGGCGGATAAGCATACATGAAGTATGTCTGTGTGACAAGAGACCTGAAGCTTCATGCAAATGAGAAGTGGCTTGTTCCGCTATTCCAGTTCATCCTTTCAAAATGACAGAAACTGACAGAAACTGACTGAACTTCCCACTGTCATTATATAGGCTAACAGCAAGCTAAGAAACAACACTCCAAACAAACTGAAAATAGGAAACATCAGAGGACTATGTACTGGTACAGCTCGGCAGGATGATTAATGAAGCTTTACGTGAATAATATGGATCAGACCAGCACTAGATGAGAGGCCAAATCCTCCGAATAGCCTAGTGCCACTTTCGGGCAGTCATGTGCGCACAAACAACAAGCATGTGCCCACACCGACACACAGTCCTGTGCACTGCGGGCGTCACGAGACGCGACCTGGCCGACTAACTTGTTGCACAGCAGGTAGAGGCATCCTGACACTCTGCGGCATGATACGATCTGCGATCCAGCACCGGTGCCCAGTAGTGAGAGTCAGGAATGAAGACGTGCATGTGACACACACACACACACGCACGCACGGACGCGCACACAGACGCACGCCCCGCATTTCAGATGGAGCCACTGACAAGCAGCTGTCAGGGCAACGACCAATAAGCCTGCTGCTCTGTTTACTATCTAGAAAGCCAAAGAGAGAGAGAGAGAGAGAGAGAAAGAGAGAGAGGGATGGAGAGAGAGAGCGGGGTGGAGAGAGAGAGAGAGAACGACCTGATTCTAAGGACTCCCAACAGCTCTTTCTCTACTTCAGCAGGCTTTCAGTGGACTGAACTGGCCCCAGACAAAAGACAGCACACAGCAGGGGGAGATGCACTGCCTGTGCTGAACCACCCGGACACACAAGTGTGTGTGTGTGTGTGTGTGTGTGTGTGTGTGCGTGCTCCAAAATAGCCCCGATGGCCCTCGCACACAGAGGAGCTCCTTGATAAGCGGGGAGTATTTATAAAACCACTCTGGGCGATAATGTCTCTGTCTCCGTGTTTACCCTGTAGTCTTGCGACTCCGACGTTTGGCACTGAACCCCGATGACCCAGTGCAACCCTGACTGGCTCACGGTGATTTTTGTTTTGCTTTATCACCGAGGGCCTTGAGGTAGACGGAACGTTTAGGCCTTCACCTCGCATGTGCAAAATCAGCGCGTTGTTGGGTGTTGGGTGCAGTTGGTGTTTGAGAGAGCTTTGCAAAGAGGCAATGGCAGGATATGGACTGCTGCTTGAGACTTAATGCAATCAGGACAGCATCATGAGGAGGAGTTCTGATTGGAGATCGGTTTGCTTCCATGAGCCACGCTGACCCAGAGATTTCTATGGCATGCCTGCCTGCATCTAGTGTAACCATACAGTACACACAGTGTACATGGTGCATCATGTCAGCCAGCCCAGCACTGTTCTGCAACATTTCAATACAAAGCATGAAAACATAAAATGAATCTTGTGAAACAGTAGCACTAAGATGATGATGTTTGCATCCCTTGAAATAGCTGTGTCTGTTCTGTGACCGTCCACCCAGCTCTAGACCATTCTTTTTGACTTCGACCCGATTCCCCTTTGCACCCTTAAAAGGTGTCACACTACACAGTCATATAGACAAGACATAACTCCTACTGCCTGCTCCATGGAGTACGTTGAGAATGTGAGACAACACAGTACCTCTGTGAAGCTGGCACATTCGATATGAACGTGCTTTGACGACACCCAATGAAACAAAATCTACTACTGAGCAGTACCCCTCTAATATATGAAATGCCAGTGAAAAAACAAACACATGCCAACTCCATATATATATATATAAAAAAACAAACAAGTCAGCCCAGTCACGTCGTTGATGAGTGGTAGCAGCTTTATTTCCATGGCTGTAAGATGGGGTGCCCACTTCACAACGCTTATCGCGGTGCCATGCGGGCTGACCTTTACAAATGGGCCAGCTCTCTGACCGATTGTTGAGCCGTCTCCAAGCTGCAGTGACTGTCTGGACTCACAATGCAACTCCAAAATGCAACTCAACTTCTCACTTGGTGTAACCAAAGCCAGGCTAAAATGTGTGTCCACTTCCTTAATATTACCTTACAATAGAGATTTTGCGAGTGTGTGTGAGTGTGTGGAGGTGTGTGTGGAGGTGAGTGTGTGTGTGTGTGTGTTTCCTCCTCCTTTACTGGTGTGTGTAAGAGATCAGCTACCGCAGAGCTCTGGTTTGCTTTCTGCCAACACTATTTGCTGATTTTTATCAGCCCGGCCGTAATGCGTTTCAGATGGTGGGCACACCCATCTGAGGCACAGGGACATTTGGGTCTATCTCCTTTTCCTTGCCAAAAGTCATGTCTCTGTAGGTGTGTCAGGTCTACTTGGAGAGGAAATGACATTATCGAAAAGATGTGATCTAGGGAATGGAGGACCGACCAGACGACTCCAGCTCATATGATCTCTACGACTTGTTTTTTTTTCTTAACACACAGCTAATCATTAAACCATTCAAATGACTAATGAATGGCATTGGCAGAGCATATTTGATGTGCATTAACTTCTGTTTAAGCATTAATCCATGATCAAATGAATGAGTAATCAAATCAAAACACCATAAGTCTAGTCAGCGATTCAGACTTCAAGCCTCTGAGACTGCCTCCCCTGAAAGAGACAACAATCTAATCAGCAACTAAAATTCTGTTTTTCAACGGACCTCCTTCGCTAGAATTGCACTTTAGCCTAAGGCTGTGCCCGTGCTAATTCCCTCTCTGAAACACTGGCACTTAATCCAGAAGGATATGCCTCTCCCCACTCCCTGCTCACTGGCACGGGGCACCCTCATGGTACCGCTTGTTCCCACACAACTGGCTACTGTACAGTGGAAACAGGAACATTGCTGGAGCACCGGGCACAATAGAGGAAACCAGTTCATGTGCTCATGGACGGGGGGGGGGGGCAGTTCTGTCAATCCAACTGTCCGTGACTTTCTTCAATCAGGCTTCAAGCAGAGACATCCATAAAGTAACAATGGGAGAAAGAAAAGAAGCAGAGAAAAACATTTTTGCCTTGTCCGGTGCAAAAGGCTTGTTGGATAACAGGACTTGGACTGTACTGGACTGGATGGAGAAGCCTAAGCAACAATCATATGTCAGGAAGCGCTTGTTGCCTCTAATCCAAACACAGAGGCCCCCGCTGGGAATAGGGTCTGAGATCTCACCCCCTCTGACTTTCCTGTCCTGTCCCAGAGGAAGCCCTGGTTTATTTCTGTTGTTCTGTGACGGTCCACCCAGCACTCAAAGAGCCAAGCCTATCCTTCAAATTCCTCTCCCCCCTCCGCCTCAAATGAAAGCATTCCCCCATCTTCTCCCTTCTTACAAGTCTCATACACATACACAAACACAAACACACACTCAAATTACAAAACAACAACGGCAATATGCATTAAGGCAAGTTTCCTGAAATGGATTAAACGTCTACAAATGGAAAAAGTAAGCTGATTATAACTTGATGGATGGAAGTTGTAGTGGTATAAGAAACAGTGCATGCAGGAGAACTCTGTCTCCTCGCCCAAGTCTATGAGAAAACTCAGAGGTTGGTGAAAACTCTACAAAAATCATTCAACCAACCCAACCAACTCAATCACCCTAATAATCGGAGTTTATTGTCGGGCAGAGGGGGACAGAGGAATAGTGTTAAAACTGTAACTGCTACCGTTAGCTCCGAAATGAAGCATCTTCATTTAGAATGGTATTGCTCAACTGTCAAACTAAACATTTAGTTAAAAAAATGAACTAGACTTGACTCAAAGTTTTAATAGGCTAGTCAAATTACTATAATGTGGCCAAGGGGTCTGCATACATTGTGCATGCTATAGTCCGGGAGCCAAATGCCATAATTTAGGTGAACCTGGCTTTGTCGGTTAAAGTTTTTTTTTTTGCAGAATCTAGTAGACTAGGGGTACCTCTTTAAGATTTAAGAGGGTGCCCGGTGATATCCCTTGGGCAATTTCATATATTAAGCCTTTCTTGTCCAATGTGTTGACTATAAGGCGGATATACTGCAGGTGAATAGGGTAAAAGAATTAACAAGCAGATATCACTATGAAACTTCACCAGTTGATTACTTAGATCAATATGAAAAATAAATGTATTACAAGTTTTCTGAAATGTAATGTTTGAATATGCAAATTAGGTATGATGTAATTAAATATGCGCTGATTTGCATAAACGTAAAAAGATCAAATCTGAACATTGGACAAAGCCAGCTTAAATTTTTTTCTTTTCATTTTGTTGACATAAGAGATGAAAAGTATTTTAGAGAGGGAATTATAGATATCTCATTTAGTTATTCAGTAAATCAGAAAATACTATACCAGCCTTTAAAAAATCCATTTTCGCCATGTTTTTTGGAATAAAATGTCATGTAAATCAGGCTAAGAATCATATATCAACAAACCCCTCTGCAAAATCCTTCTAAACATGGTTAGGTATAAGACTGAAAAGTTTGGTGTATGTAGATGCTTGTGAAGTGGAGATTTTGTTCTTCGAGTGAGAGAAGAAACTCATCCATATCCGCCTTATATTCAACACATTGGACAAGAAAGGCTTAATATACAAAATTGCCCAAGGGATATCACTGGGCACCCTCTTAAATCTTAAAGAGGTACACCTACTCTACTAGATTCAGCAAAAAAAAAAACTTTAACCAACAAAACCAGGTCGGACCTGGGTTGGTTGCAACCTGACCCCATGGCTTAGTGACTGGTCTGGTCTGCCAAAAGCTCACGAGAACCTTAAAGGAACACTTCACTTTTGTCGGTTAAAGTTTTTTTTTTTGCTGAATCTAGTAGAGTAGGTGTACCTCTTTAAGATTTAAGAGGGTGCCCGGTGATATCCCTTGGGCAATTTCGTATATGAAGCCTTTCTTGTCCAATGTGTTGAATATAAGGCAGATGGATGAGTTTCCTCTCTCACTCGGAGAACAAAATCTCCACTTCACAAGCATCTACATACACCAAACTTTTCAGTCTTGTACCTAACCATGTTTAGAGGGATTTTGCAGAGGGGTTTGTTGATATATTATTCTTAGCCTGATTTACATGACATTTTATTCCAAAAAACATGGCGAAAATTGATTTTTTAAAGGCTGGTATAGTATTTTCTGATTTACTGAATAACTAAATGAGATATCCATAATTCCCTCTCTAAAATACTTTTCATCTCTTATGTCAACAAAATGAAAAGAAAAAAATAGAAACTGGCTTTACCCAATGTTCAGATTTGATCTTTTTACGTTTATGCAAATCAGCGCATATTTAATTACATCATACCTAATTTGCATATTCAAACATTAAATTTCAGAAAACTTGTAATACATTTATTTTCCATATTGATCTAAGTAATCAACTGGTGAAGTTTCATAGTGATATCTGCTTGTTAATTTTTTTACCCTATTCACCTGTAGTATATCCGCCTTATAGTCAACACATTGGACAAGAAAGGCTTAATATACGAAATTGCCCAAGGGATATCACCGGGCACCCTCTTAAATCTTAAAGAGGTACCCCTAGTCTACTAGATTCTGCAAAAAAAAAAACTTTAACCGACAAAGCCAGGTCTGACCCCATGGCTCCCTGACTACTAACATCAAACGACGGCTTCCCCAATTGACACTTCTGCTACAATACCGCACTATTCAACAACAACATCGTTATCAACACCGAAATGATAAATGTCGATTTCTCACTGCATCCAACAGGCGACATTCAACCACGCTATAATTCAGGATAGCCAACGAGATACATCACGATTAGCTTGCGAGCTAGCGAACTGAACAGCTTCAAGACAGCAAAGTACATTATATTGACCGTTTACCAACTCACCTATTACGATTCGCAGGTGTTTCAGACGTGTCAGGACATCCTTTTTTGGATCCAAGACTTTCTGTGTTGATTTTTTGACATCCCCATGGGGCTTTTTGGAGAACATTCCGAGAGGAAAGAATTTACAGGAGAGAACAAGCCCCTGCTAATCTTCAGAAGATGGCTAGCTATAAGAGCTCTGCGTCCGTTATCATTTGCTTTCCCAAATTTTCACGGTCCACTGTGAGTTATAAAATCTAAATAAATTCGAAAAACTTGTGGAGAGGTGTGCATTTTGCAAGACGAATGTAAATTGAAATGCTGCCACCTTATCTGTAGCTACAACACTCAACACACCTCTCCCGAACCAGAATAAATCTCAAAACATGGCGGAATTCAGGAAAAGAAAAACAAGTTAATGGAAACCAGAGCAATTCAACACTGCAACTTGGAGGCATCCACATCAATCCTAACGCTTACAAATACATTCTGATGAAACGTTGAATGAAGGTTAATATTTCACTGTGTAGTCCTTTAAGCAGTTTACTGACACGTCTTTCATTTGATTCCCCAACCTTCTTACAAGCCCTTTGACAGCACCCACTTCTGATGTCTTCACTGAATGCCTTCATTACTTTGATCTTGTTCAAATGTGTACAATTTACTGTCAATTTCCACATTAGTTTATGGCAATGTTGCCCATTTATCTACAATATAATCGCACTGATGAATTTTCACAATCTTCTTCAGTCTGATTGAATTTGTAACGCCCCTCCAAAAACTTAAATCAGTATCATCAATTGATTGGTATGGCCTGTACACTTTGGAGGAGGTAAAAAAAAAAGTGTAACGTTTGCTCTGCTGCCCTCTTCTGGATTGAGGGCAGGGAATCTGCAAGTACCTCTTCATGCACCAGGGGCTTTTTGAATCAGTAGGCCTCTTACTGTAATAAGTTCTTATGCTGAATTATTGTGCTATTCTCAACATTTAGGATTGCTAAATCTAACTAAAGATGGCAGTCCACATAAACGTATACAAATGTTATTGGTCAACTTGCTGAAAGTTCAATAGGCCTATGTAGGTCTGTGTTGTTGTAGCCTAAAAAAGCAAAATTGAATGCCAACAACCAGCTATGATTTACAGTTCCTAACAGGCCGACTTAGCTCTGTCTCCGATCACATAGTTATGGTAGTTATAAGCACTTCTATACTAATTAGCCATTTCAAATTAGTTAAATAATTTCTGATGCAAGATGGATACAGTGACTAAAAAAACCTTCATTGGCATTTTCATCTTTTATCACAGCTTTGGACAATCTATATAAAGCCATTTGTATTGCTTTTCAAATGTCTTGACTGAATCCACACATATTCTTTTGAGCACTTGGTTGCACCAGTCCAAGTGTCAAATTCACCATAAGCCAGTGATGCAGTTCACTCATTCTTACGCATATATATGACTAATAAATAACCAAATGTAGTTAAATACAATTGCATGTGCTTCCATCAGGTTATTGAATTGCAACGAAGATCTCATTTTGGGGAGAAATATGTCTGTTGTGCTCGGATTTATATTTCTAAAAACAAATGTTCAGTGCTTTTGTTCCCTAAAGCTTTGCACTGTCTTATTTATATTTCCACCCTGTGACTTGCCAAATTTCTAATTTGAGACTGCAGTGAGTTGGTTAGATATAGTAATGCATGTGATGTTGGGAGATATGGACATTGCCTGAGACCCCCGATGACTAGCACAGGATTTTAGCATCTTTGTTAGTGTGTATTACAATATCCAAGGGACAAAGTCAAGTCTGCTGTCTGTAAGACTTAAGCACTGTATAACAGCAAATAACATTGGTCAATCATAACTAGAGTTATATTATGGACACACTCTCAAAAATACACGTCCATGGAGTGATTTTATTTTTTTTATCTTCAACATCCTGCATCGTGGTGTAGTGCTTTGCATTGACCAATAGAGGGCGATATTGTCTGGCACCTGTAAGCACCATGGACAGACTCAGATCCAGATTCAGCTTCAGAGCACTAAAACCAGAGAGGGTTAAAGCGGATCTTTGCTAAAACCTTTGTTTTGGTGTATGGTGGTGATGATGTCACAACACGATAATCTTTGCTCTTTTGCCCTTGTATTTTGAAACTAATAAAGAGATGATATTGATATATCCATTTTACTACACCGGATTGCATGGCCTGCATAAATGTCTAATGGACAGTAAGTGCATGCAGTATAGCCAATTCTATTCAGTAATGATGACTAAGAGACATGAATTAAGGAAAACAGCAGGTTTCTAAAAATGTGAGCATAGGCCTGTGATTCTGAAAATAAGAGGATTTTTAAAATGTTCAGGATGTTTCTAGTTGTATAGACTACTTTGCATTGTCTCCCATTCACACTATTGTTTACATTCTGGCCATTATAGCCTATGGTTTTGTTCTCATGTCACAATGATGCTTCCTTTTACAACTGTTTTGAAGGAGACGTGTTTAATTTAGCCTTTAAATTTGACTTCAGATCGTCAGAAAATAAAGGAAAGGATACTCTGTCTATTGATGGTTCGTATAATTTCATATAATACTAATAATTATAATTCCATCTGGAGTTAAGACCTGTTTGAAAGAAAAATTCTCAAATATGCCACTCAGAGATGTTACCTGTTTTCAACATAGCCATCTCTCTTGTCAAACCATGTCTTTCTTTTTTACTGAGATATTGCCAACAAATGGTCAGAAAATAAACATCCACATCTATGGAAAAAGTGGGGTTCACTGACAGTCCAGTTTACCTTAGATTGTAGAAGCCTACTGGATTGCCGTTGAGATGCTGTCTTTCACATCACTGTTATCTCTGTCTATAAAGTGCACTGTAACTACAGTATGTCTTAATGGAAAACACATTTGTGAAACTGGGAAAGATGTTTTCTTTCATTTGCTGATGACAAGATGGCCTACTGGAAAACCAGCCTATTGGAGCCACCTGATTTGTTTCACAGTCCACAGAAAAGTTGCAAAAGGCCTATGAAAATTGAGCTTCCCATTTTCTTTTCCAGTTTATGTCAAAACATTTCCACTCTTCCACTCTGTTCAATATGTGCTGTCATGATATGTGAAACGTTTTATTAGAGATATTGAACTGCTTCCAGTAATATGAGGCAGATTCACTGGGCTGCGCACACTGATTGAGAACGCTTGTCCAGAGATGCGCATGCTCTCGCGTAAGATCCGGGCCCGAGGAAGGATGAATGCAAATTTCAAAGATGGCGGCGGAGGGAGGAGGGAAGGAGATGAACGAAATTAAAACTCAGTTCACCACCCGGGAAGGTGCCTACAAACTCCTCACTCACTCCGAATATAGCCGCCCCAACAGGGTGCCTTTTAATTCACAAGGGTCTAACCCCGTCAAAGTCTCTTTCGTCAACGTCAACGATCAGTCTGGCAACGGCGACAGAATCTGTTTCAATGTGGGCCGGGAGCTGTACTTCTATATCTACAAAGGCGTCAGAAAGGTAAACACGATCCTTTCCGTTTACGATTCTAGTTTTTCCTGCTGCTTGTTTGTAAAGCTACCTGTGTAGACAGATGCTGAGTGTTCTGAATTCTGTGGAACTGAACTGAATTGCGAAGTCTGGGTTAGTTTGTGAATTGATGGCAGCCAGTTAGCTGCAAGCTAACATTAGCATCAGTGTTGTGGTATGCACAACACAGCTAGCGCGTACTAGCATGCTAGGTGGCTAGCAGTGTTAACCAGAAGTCCCCTACTAAGCTGATAGCGTCCTAAGCTGATAGCGCAGGCCCCTCTTCACCTGCTGTGGACGCCCCGTGACTGTGAAGGCAAACACAGCCCAAAGCCCTCTGATTAATATTTGCAAATGTGTTAATAACTTAGTGGTTAACTTGTTTGACCTCCGCTGCTCTTCAGCTCGGATGTTTAGTGACGTGACACTCAAAGCATTGGTGTAGACGGAGTCCCTGATGAGTGGAAAGCCAAGCTAAGCTTCACAGACCTGTAAATGTATGACTCAGCTGTGCTTTTTGGAACGGTGGTGTCATGGTACTGACCTGCTGCGCATTGGAATTATTTTGTCTTGGATAGCTAGCTAACGTTAGCTTTGTCATAGACCTTTTTCGTGTTGGCCCGCCAGGACACAAGTGCATGGTTGTTTTCCGCTGGCCTAAATCAACACATTCTACAGAGGCATTGACAGTGTCTGCTAATTAGTATTGCTCCAGTGAGCCAAATGTTTCTACTTAGTTGGTCGGTTGCATCTGTTATTTCATTTTTGGGGGATGAGGGAGATGATGGACGGCAGTGGCCACCTAGTAAGATAAACTAGTCCCATTCGCACATCGCAGTGCAAACGCGAGTTTTTCCAGGCTAAATAAACAAGCGACCACCAGCGTCTCAGATTTTGCGCACTGGTTTGGCCGGCGTTGATGGCAGACAGTGCATCACGAGTGTTGAGTTAGCTGTGTGCTTCATATAGTTTGGCCTGTATTCCATTTGTCTTGGCATGTAGTTGTGTACCGAAAACAGGACATATCATTGTTTGGGGTATTTATCCTGAAACCCTGTGCCTCCCGTGTCCAGTGGGTCAGTTAGTTGAGAACAGATGTGTTTGTCTGTGCTGCGTATTGGACCTAGCTATGACTGACATACAGTGCCGCACATCCGATCCAAGTAAACTGGGTTTTGCTCGCTGTCGATAAACAAGCAGCAAGCCTGCATAGGCCAGCAGGTAGGATATGGCAGATTAAAGCAGCAGACTACTTGTTGGAAATGCGATCCCTGAAGTCTGCATTTTTTGTCGGCTCAAGGAAGAGAGTGCTGAAGGTGGTATTTGTGAGGATTTCCAAGATTCTCACTCGTCAGGATTCCTGAACATGGCCTGGACAGCTTAATGACCTGGCTGTTGTGAAACATTCAGATGAAAGAGTACTCTGTCTCTTGCGAAAAAGCCAGTTGATAAGATTTACACTGTTGACAACCTGGTTGGATGCTCTTCCATCTTGCTGTCATATTTTGTAAAATAAAAAGTGCCTTTCAGTCAGAGTACACCAAACCTATGACCTTCCCAGAACCCCAACTCTTGTATATTAGAAAATCCATAGAAAACTTTTCAGCATCTGTTTGCTCCTGTGTGTCATTGTATTTGGAATCATGTATGTCACTATGTTGATTAGGCTAGCTGGCAAACTCCTTCAGAAGCTGTGCAAAATATGCCTGTTCTTTCATTGACCACTCTCTCTCTGTGTGTGTGTGTGTGTGTGTGTGTGTGTGTGTGTGTGTGTGTGTGTGTGTGTGTGTGTGTGTGTGTGTGTGTGTGTGTGTGTGTGTGTGTGTGTGTGTGTGTGTGTGTGTGTGTGTGTGTGTGTGTGTGTGTGTGTGTGTGTTTATATGCATATGTGTGTACTGGTGTGGTGGTGGCAGGCTGCCGACTTGAGCAAGCCAATCGACAAGCGGATCTACAAGGGGACGCAGCCCACGTGCCATGACTTCAACCACCTGACGGCTACGGCCGAGAGTGTTTCTCTGCTGGTTGGCTTTTCAGCCGGCCAGGTGCAGCTCATCGACCCTATCAAGAAGGAGACGAGCAAGCTCTTCAATGAAGAAGTAAGCGCGTGTGTGTGTCTGTGTCTGTGTGTCAGTCTCATTGATGCTATTGATGACTCATTCTATTGAGACCACTGCAGGCGTTGATTGATGGTGGTGGAGTGTTTACGTAGCCATGATTTTTTGTGTGAGAGACCATGGAGAGATGAGCTGAAGTGTGGGCCCTTGACTACATGACCTTTTTATATCAGGTTGAATATAAGGTTGGGTCATGAGTCTTAGCTCTGCCTTTTGTGTAGAGCGCAGTCATTGCTTCTGCGTGGTACTTTCACAGGCACTTGTAAGGTTATGAGGGTATTTATCTGTAGGAACCCTTCTGGACTGTAATAACAAGATGTCGTTTTTTTCCACTTCAGTATTTCTTACCTGTTTTGCTTTGCTGTTGTATAACAGCCATTGTATTAATCAGTATAAATATGTAGTGCACTTAAAGTAAACTTGTGGTTCAAGTGTTCAAGATTCTTGCAATAACTCAACTCCTTCCTTCTTCCCTGCCAACTCTCCCCACCCTTTTTCTCTCTCCTCTACTGCCACAATAAACACCCTGACTTGACCTGCCACCTCCCGCTCTACTCTGAACTTACCCACACCCTCCCCGCCCTGCACCCGTCTCAGAGACTAATAGACAAGTCGCGGGTGACGTGCGTCAAGTGGGTGCCGGGCTCGGAGAGCCTGTTCCTGGTGGCGCACGCCAGCGGCAGCATGTACCTGTACAACGTGGAGCACACGTGCGGCACCACGGCGCCGCACTACCAGCTGCTGAAGCAGGGCGAGAACTACGCCGTGCACACGTGCAAGAGCAAGCAGGCGCGCAACCCGCTGCTGCGCTGGACGGTGGGCGAGGGCGCGCTCAACGAGTTCGCCTTCTCGCCGGACGGCAAGCACCTGGCGTGCGTCAGCCAGGACGGCTTCCTGCGCGTCTTCAACTTCGACGCGGTGGAGCTGCACGGCACCATGAAGAGCTACTTCGGCGGCCTGCTGTGCGCGTGCTGGAGCCCCGACGGCAAGTACATCGTGGCGGGCGGCGAGGACGACCTGGTGACGGTGTGGTCCTTCCTGGACTGCCGGGTGATCGCGCGCGGCCACGGCCACAAGTCGTGGGTGAGCGTGGTGGCGTTCGACCACTGCACCACCAGCGTGGAGGAGAGCGAGCCGCTCGAGTTCAGCGGCTCCGACGAGGACTTCCAGGAGCAGCCGCCTCCTCCGCCGCCGCCGCCGCCGCAGCCCGTGTCGTCGTCGTCCGCCTCCGCCTCCGGCTCCGGCTCCTCGTCCGCGCAGTTCGGCCGCGACCGGGCCAACAGCACGCAGTCGCGGCTCTCCAAGCGCAACTCCACCGACAGCCGGCCGGTCAGCGTGACGTACCGGTTCGGCTCGGTGGGCCAGGACACTCAGCTGTGCCTGTGGGACCTCACCGAGGACATCCTGTTCCCCCACCTGCCGCTCTCGCGAACGCGGACGCACACCAACGTCATGAACGCCACCAGCCCCCCCGGCGGGACGGGCGGCACCGGAACCGGAACCGGAGCCGGCACGGGGGGAAGCGGGACGGTCATCTCCACGGCGACGGCGACGTCCACGACGACGACGGCCGCCGGCGCCAACAGCAGCAACCCCAGCACCAACGGCAACAACAGCGGCGCCAACACGCCCTCGGCGCCCAACTCGCTCGGCACGGCGGCCACGCTGCCGCGCTCCAACAGCCTCCCGCACGGGGCGGCCAGCGTCGCCGGCGGCAACAGCAGCAGCAGCAGCAGCGGAGGTGGCGGCGGCGGCGGCAAATCGGGCGGCGTGATGGACGGCGGGCTGGCCGCCGGCGTGGCCAAGTTCGCCACGCTCTCGCTCTCGCACGACCGCAAGGAGCGCCACCAGCACCACCACCACCACCACGAGAAGGACCACAAGCGCAACCACAGCATGGGCCACATCAGCAGCAAGAGCAGCGACAAGCTCAACCTGCTGGCCAAGCAGAGCAAAACGGACCCGGCCAAGACGCTGGGCACGCTGCTGTGCCCGCGCATGGAGGACGTGCCCCTGCTGGAGCCGCTCATCTGCAAGAAGATTGCGCACGAGAGACTCACCGTCTTGATCTTTCTCGAGGACTGTTTTGTCACCGCTTGTCAGGAGGGATTTATTTGCACATGGGCGAGGCCTGGTAAAGTGGTAAGTTCCTTTTGAAAAGCCATATTCCACCCTGTCTGTCTCTGTCTGTCGGTCGACCCCCCTCGCCCATCGACCAACCTTCTGCATCAACATGACGGTGTATTGAAAGGGACTCCCCTCCATCTGCTTTTATGGGATTTCTTGTTTACCCCTCAACTGTTCATATCTCATTTCATGCAACAGCTTGGAAGGCTTTCCCCACACCCAGAGAGAAAGTTTGTGTGTGTGTGTGTGTGTGTGTGCGTGTGCACTTTGTCTGGTGTAACATTAGCTGCGCATGGTTTTGGCTCCTCTTCCTCTGTGGCAACACAGGACCGAGGGCCACCTCTCTCTCTCTCTCTTTCTTTCTCTCTCTCTCACCTTCTTTCTCTCACTTTCTTTCTTTCTCTGAGTCCCTCATCTCCATTTTTAATTGGCTTTATTTGTCTCTATCCCCTTTTCAGCTGCCTTTGTCTAACGCTGGTCTCATTAGCTCTCCATCTAGCTGAATACGCCAGGCTAGAGCAATCACTAAGATGCATATCTCTTGCTGGCTGCGAGCGTGCGTGCGTGCGTCCGTGAATGCGCGCGCATTAGGAGTGTTATCTCTTGTCATTCAAAGGCAAATAGAAATAGCTGCCTTTCCAATAAAGATCAGGCCTGCCCGGGCCAGGCCGTCCACTCTAATGGGTAACTGGTCAGGCTCGCGATGGGGCCGGCGAGCAACACAGGATGTATTGACTGCCACCGCAAACACCTCTAACAAATGTGTTAGCGTGTGTGTGTGTGTGTGGGGGGGGCTTTAGAAAAGAAGAGCACTTCAGACCTCTTTTGTATTTTCAGCTTGATAATGCATGTTTGCTTCCTGTGTGTGTTTGTTTTGTTGCCATCATTTCAAAATGTTTTGCCTTAGTGAGGCCAGTGCTTCCTCTTAGATGTGCAGACTCTGCATATTGTGCCATAACAGCCAAATCCTAGAATTCAGAATACGAACCAACACACCGCTGAAAGCCAATTCATATGCAGTGTTACTGTTGGCAGATACTAAATAGTGGTCAATATATTTATGACCTCTTCAACTTGCAGTGAACCACCGCTATGACCTTGAAGCTCTTCAACCCTCGCACGAGAATAATAAACAATGTAGCAAACGGGTCTGTGCATGTAAAGAGAAGAAAGCGGAAATGCGTTTAAATTCAAATTCAAGATAAGCTGCTACGTTTCTCTGTGACCTGTCCCAACTTCCTTTTTGTTTTTGTTTTCCCTTTTTGCAGGGCTTATTGTCATCCCAAAACCAAGCCAACTCACCAAGTGGGACTGTAGTATAGCCACAATATGTCTGCTGCTAAGAATCCTGCATCACAGAGATGTTGAGGCACACAGAGACGGATGCTGCTCTTCACCCTCAAAAAAAGCATTGCAAGTTTTGTTTTGTCTTTATACCCCTTTCCTTGTTTTTTTTTTCTTCCCTTTTCCTTTTTCTTTTCCTCCCTAGTTTCCACTCCCTGCTGAGATCTTTATGTTTTGGTTGTCACTTGTGCGGCCCAGAGTTTGGTGGATGTGCATAGATACAGATGGAAAAAAGGGGTGTGGTGCAATTTCTTTTCTCTTTTTTTTTCTTCAAAAAGCGGCTGGTGTATCCCCGAATTTTAAAAGAGTTGTATTTATTTTTACATTTTTTTTTTTTTTTTTTTGGCTAACACACATCTGCTTGACTTTCTACCCCACTTCCACCTCCGCTCTGTCTCCCTCCCTACCTTCTCCTCTCCTGCTCCGGATTTTGGATCATGGTTGACTAAATGAACCATACAACTAATCAGTGGTAAAGGATCCCATCCGGCTGATGTTCTCAAATAAAGGGAGGCACGAGTCTGAGGATTTCACCGCCCTCCAGATTTCTCCTCTCTGTTCCCTCACCCTTCCTTTCCAACCACCTTTTCTTTTAGACTCTTTCCTCATTGAGAACTTTGCACTGATTTTTTTTTTTTTTTTTGTCTTTTTGTTTTGTAACTACTTTAAAGGATTTAAAGAAATGGGAAGGTTCTGGGGATGGCCTCCATGCACTTGGCTTTGTTATCCTCTGTCTTGAAATTTGAAATCTGAAAAAGCTGGATGCTGCAATCATAGTTTTTTAAAACGAGAAAAAAATTTGTTTGCACTTAATAGTTTATTAGAAGAGAATGGCTTTACATTTTTGTGTGTGTGCGCGCAAGGACTCGCAGACAGAAATAAGGAGGAGAGAATATGAACTGATAACTTTGTATCTATTGAGCATTTATTTTAATATTGTTTCAGATCAAAATCTGCTCTGTATAATATTGTACAATATTGTAATTCAGTGATTTGATGAGGCAAACAGCAAACTGATCAGTGCTCTAGTGGACGTTTTTGTCATCATTAAAGGAAATAGTGATCTTTCTTAAGCAGAAACTATACATATTAATAATATTAAAATAATCTTAAATATGCAGGTTTCTGTTTTTTTCTCTTTATTTTCTCTTGTACAAATGTTCATCCAGAGGTATTTTGGTATAGGAGATTTTTTGTGTTCAATGCTCTCATTGACGAGCTGAAACGCTTACCTGTTGTTAACAGATTCACGAAAGAATGATGAAAAAAAAAAACTTAAGAAAGAAATAAAGACGTGTAATTCAGCAGAGGGGCTGTTCAGACTCTACAACTATATGAAGCTCAGGAAGTCTCAAGAAAAGACTAAAGAAAAAAAAAAAAAAAACACAAAAAAAGATGGAGATAGTTCATATTTTGCCTACCAACAGCAATGCTATTACTCAATGTAACGCTAAGTAACATCCAACTAGGAACAAATAGGTTTGAAGTTGAACAGTAGGACCCTTATCTGTGTGACACACTTAAATGTTTTTTACTGTATCTTCTTTTGTGACTACCAATCATTGTTGATGAAACCTACATTGACTCTACACTAACTGGGGAAGGGATGAAGACACTGACATGGTCATACCCTTGGTTTTTCAATGTGGTTGACATTTTACATTTCACCTTTTGTTCTGCATTAAAACGAGAACGTATATGAATGTGTGGCCTCATGTTTCGATTACTGACAAACGACTTCCATCTCAAAGTTCACTCCGTGATCTGTGTGTTTTTTTTTTTTATTATTATTTTGTTATTTTCTCTCCCTTGTTTTATGTCACCAGTTTTCATGGTATGGAGAGACCATATTTTTCACTCTGTCCTGTCCTGGGAATAAAGAATCCATATAGTTGCTTTCTAACTGGAACAAATGACATGTTTGATACCAGCCTTTATTTCTGACTGAAAAGAAAGCAGCTGAAGCAGCTAATGGTAGTTACATAGTTGGTATTCTCATGGTGTCCGTTATAATTATGGTATTGTGGCACAACTTTTGATTACTTTACTTTCTAAAACCTTCCTGCTGCGTCTTGATTAACATTGTCCACCCTTTGGATTTTTTTTTCTCAAAACACACTCATAATGGCGGCTCAGTGGGGCGGCTTACCCTAATAAATATTGCCATGTTTGTCTGGCCCTGTTAGACTTTAATGTTCAGGAAGCCGATTAGGGAATCAGTTAAATTGTAAGGACGTTATTCACCATCTGACATTAAAACTTGTTAGATGCACTGTGTTTTTTTTTTTTAGACATGAAAAGAGAGTAACCAATCTTAAAATGTCAAGATGTATGCTTTGCTTGATCTGTCTCAAAGACATTAAGTTCAAGGAAGTGATGTGCTCTGACATTATAAATGTAAAAAAACAAGTGTGCTGCTTTCTTTAAATGTTAACTACATTCTTTATTGCCATGGCATTTGTTTAAGCGGTGCAGGTGACAAACAAATTATACACAGGAAAAGGTGAGCACTAGAGGAAGTAGAAGGTTGATGACAAACAATGGCCAACACTTGATGGAGCGGGGTGCCTATATTTATCCTGGACAATAAACAGGTCAGTTTTTACATTACCAATGGTAAAATGTCAGGAACGTACAACATGTCATAACTTCACATTAGAGAGTAAGTGCTTGTATTTGTACTTTTTTTTATGTGGGTGCCTTCGTCCTTGTTCTGATATGATGATGGTTCGATCCTCATTGCTACATAAGTGATGTGATTCCAGAGATGGGAATACAGTCTCACCATTTTTATTCACCACTTCAAAGAAATGTACAAATATTGTAGAGTAGTCCACAGGGTTCGTTTCACTGGAGCTTTGTTGGTCACTCATTACCCTTGCTGTTCATGTCCTCGCCACTAAGTGGCGGTGCTTTTGGAATGAACACTGTTCCATTCTGAACCTTTGAGATGTTCCCAAGTGATTCCACTCAGGGAGGTCATATGTAGGTAGTTAGTGGTCGATCAGTATTCCCCACGCTTCCTGTCCAGAGGAGGCATGTAGTATGTTTTGAAAGCTGCGCGGTGAGGTTCTTTGGGCTGCTGCAGAGAGAGGATACCACAGAGTGAGGCAGGAGTGAACTGTTACATTCTACCAGCCTACATGTAATTGTAAAGCTCAACAGTGCTACTACATTTGAACCTTCTGTAATAAGATCGAGATAACCATGGGATTAACTCTTTACAATATGGTCATGGACATATCCTTTGCAGTCAGTCAACATTACAGTTAATAATCCTTTGGATTTAAAAAATTGAAACGTGTGACTATACTGCCATGGCATGTTCATGAAATGCTTTGTTTCATGACTTTGGTGTTACACAGAAGCTTTTTTTTTTTTAGCAAAATATGACATGGTCAAGTACAATTTCCAAGCTATGTTCTTTGGTATCACTTATACAGTGGGGGGGGGAATGTATTGCGCTCCAGTGACTAGATATAATAAATACTGACCCCACCTGTGTGCCTGTGGCTAGAAATGTGATGATATTTTGTGGTACCGTGACATCTCACCTTTACCAGGCGTGAGTGGCACTTTTTCGAAGTGATGGCAGGCAGGGAACCCCTGTGCGTGATGGTGAGAGCGGGCAAGCTGGACACCGGGTAGGTGATTTTCGGAGAGGGCACGACCACATTGAGTTTGGGCAGCTCCACAGGGTACCGATGAGGATTGCACCGCAAAAGCGGATCGGCCATGTGCTTCAGATGATGCTGCGCGACAAAAAAACAAGGTAAAGTAAATAACATATACGACGAGAGTATAAAATGTCTGGGTTTTTTTTTTCGAGGACAAGGGAGGAGGTGGTGCTTAGATTTGCAAGGTGAGCAGAGAGTCTCATCTTTCCCACTCGACAGGCGCTATGTGTTGACTCCGAGGCTCAGGTGAGCGCTTGGTTGGTTAGTTTGTTTTTTCCATCACCTGTCTCCGTCCTTGTCTGGCGATGCGCCACAGCTGGTCCACGGAGTTGGGCGTCCCGCTGGTCTCGCCTCCGTCCACCGTCCCGATGGCCCGCCGCAGGCTCACCGCGCGCTTCTCCGCCATGCTGGGAGAGAAGGGTGAAACCCACGAGTGTGTGAGTGAGTCAGAGAGAACTCTGGATGAGCTCAACAGGGCTTTAACTTTTCAGGTGTAGGATGGTCCATTTTTGAGATTTGAAAATAAGACTGAAAATGTTCCTATAACCTTAGACCCGGAAATGTTCCATTATACAGTATTATATTATATATATATATATATATATTCCATTAGAATTTTCCATCATGGCATAGATTATAAATCTATAAATCTATGCCATGTCATTTAACACTTTTTTTACATACAGTTCTTTACAGATTAATTTACAAGCCAGAATCTTGCGCATACTCATGACACTACATTAATGACCTTTGGCATTGCTTCTATCCATTCCCTGCTGCGTTCATTAAATTTCCCCCACAGCTTGCTTTATACATACTATTAATGTACTGAAAGGCTTGATGTATAACATTATGCAACTGTAAAAAAACTGGAAAAAAAAAAAAACGTAAAGCCAGTGAGTGGTCTTACCGCTGGTCCTTGAAGAAGGTGTGGTGCAGGGCGCTCCGTGCACTGATGCGCTCGTCTGGGTCGTAGGCCAGCATCTGGTAGAGCAGAGACAGGGTGGGGGAGGGGCACTGGGGGATGAGGTTGGAGAGCCCGCTGCCCTTCCGCGGAGGGAAGTTGAAGCTCATCGCCCTGGACCTGCTCGACAGCGGAGACAGGAATCACTTTAATGGAAGCAAAGCACTTCACTCAGGTGGACGGCAATCCATCGGTATTCCTATGTCCTTGGGACCACTGGAATATGCTCTGGTTACTCCTTAGCTCTCTATCTGTCCGTATGCACACCCTTCCAACTCTCAATATTGACTTAATCATTTTCTCCAGGCTTAGTAGTGACATCATGTAGAATGCAGTCCTAACTCGTGGGGTTCCCCCTACAAATGAGAAGTGCAATATACAAACTAAATGTGCGTCTTTTGCCACAAAGTATGAACATAACTCTCTGATACAATCTACAGGGAATGCACTGACAGCAGTCTGTAGAAAGAGATCTCCAAATCCCTGTAGCATAGCAGCTCTTCCATTTCGATTTCGGAGGGGAGGAGCAGTGTTCCTACCCGAACACAGAAAGTTGCTACTTCGGTAATCGCTTATAGAGGGCCGCTCAGACAATGGCAGAAGAGTCGTTTTTACGTTATGATGTGCCATCAACATTTTGTTTTAGACGTTATGTTAAGGTAAAAAAAAAACTCTAAAGGGTGCAATGCAATTAATGCAAAGAGCTCAGACATACTTAGTGCAACCAATGTGTTCTTTACTCTAGCCTGCAATAGAAATGTGGATGCAATTTAAATATATCTCCAGGTAATGTTATGTTGTAGAGCTTTTAAGAAGACACTGCAAAAGAGAGGCTTAACAGAGAGTGTAGGCTTAATGGCTTGAAAGAGATTAACTTCCTATGGAAAATGAAGAATAAAGCTATGAGATTGAAGCACATACGGTTTGAACTTCTGGAGCGTAGCACTGTCAGGTGTTCCCAGTACGTCATGGATCTTATTCACCTGGTCAAGTTCATTTGTTCCAGGAAATAAGGGGTGTAGACTGTAACCACAAAAGATGTACATAACATCTAAATCAATATTTCAATTTAGTGTGGACACAAAAAAAGGCTCAGTTTACAAAAAAATATTCACCTGATGATTTCAAAGAAGACACAGCCAACGCTCCAGATGTCCATCTTGAGTGAATAGTAGCCATCCGTCAACAGACACTCTGGAGCACGGTACCAGCGTGTGGAGATGTACTCAGTGTGAGGGGGCTGAGCATACACACTCCTGCAGGAGCCAAAGTCTCCCAGCTTCAGGACGTCATGCTACAGGGAAAGGTCACTCATGAACTTGCCCAGTGCTATTTTTGTACATGTCCTACTAGTTTTGCTCATATTAAGGACACATGCCTATGTTAAGGCTGTGACCACTAAGGGGTATAACAGATAATACTTACTCGAATCAAAATATTCTCTGGCTTCACGTCTCTGTGAAAAATGCCAATGCTGTAAATGAGAAAATCATTATCTCATCAATGACCAGATATGACTTTGACACTACGAAATCTGTGGACTAGAAAAACATCAAACATAAAGGCTGACAAGGGTATGCTGATAGTATTTAGGGTCAAAAATGTAAAGTCTTGTTTGAGAGTTGTAAAATTATGCACTGAATCCAGGCAGGTCCTCAGAAAATAGATGAGGAAAAAAATGAAATCTGGCACACTGCTTCCCCCTTGAATATATTAATACCAGATATATTATTATCTCATCTGAGGGTGATGTCTCACACATTTCACAAATATGTTTCTTCAGATCTTGTTGGGCCATGCCATCCACAATCTTTTGAACTGCTTTAGCATTTTCAAATTATATTAATGCTGTGACGTCTCACACCACCTTCAGTTCACCTAGACTAATCTTTATCCCAAAACACTGTAACAAACTTGTATGCCACACATGCATTTTCTAGCCTTTATACCAAAGGACTTAATGGAACACACAGGACACTGGTTCCATCTGTCTTGCAGCTCACCTATGCATATGATCCAGAGATTTGCATAACTGATACATGTAGTGCTTGATTTTGCTTTCAGGTAAAGGATATTGCCTCCCTGCAGAGAGAAAGCTTATATTCAATCAAAGATGGTTGAACAGTGACTGGCAACCATGCTTCAAAATACAGTTATGGTTTTTATAATATTTCCAATTAAGCCAACCTGGCCTCTTTAAAGAGACAGGCTGTCACATGTAATATATACTTAACAGATTGCAGTACACTCATTAATTTAATATTTAATTGAATGTATTGCCTAATTTCATGTAGGCCTACCTTTGATGAACTCATAGATGTTCATGTCCATCAGTTCGCAAATGAGGGAGACAGACCGAGATTCCTGATCACTATTAATAAATAGTAAATAACACAAATCAGGTCATTGCAAACATCTTCATTGTAATTGTTGTGATATATCATTCATGTGAAGTATATAATAAATAGGCCTAGTATATCATATAATTTTCTGAATTTCTAATCCAAAATATACTTACAATATCAATTCATGAAGCTGGATAATATTTGGATGTGGGTTCAGCCGTTTCATTGCTTGAACTTCCCTTAAGCCATGAGCCTTCTCGAGGCTAGAAACATAAATGAACCACTGAATCTCCATTTACTATATGAATGAACTTGAAAGCAACAATGCAGCAGATATTTATGTAAATAACCTAGTTCTGTTGCCCAGTTTTGAGGTAGATGAGAAAAATGGTAGCCTATCGAAAATCAAACCCCAATTGAGAGAATGTACCTTGACCCTAGACTGTATACAAGGTCAGTGTGAGGGCATGATGTCACTGAGTGAGGCACCCCTTATCCAATTACAGTCTGAAGCTGCTCACACACCTAACCAACAAGTCACCAAGTGCACTGAGGTGTAGGTACCTGTCGGCGGTCTGTTTCATCGTTTTGCAGGCATAGTATTTTCCATCCTTCAGACTCTGGGTCTTTACTACTTCGGAGAACGTCCCCTCTCCAATTTTCTTGATTATTCTGTAATCTAAATGACACAATGAAATGAAATGAATAAATAAATAAACAACCGAGAAGAAAAGTAGGCTAGTCTTATGACTATGTAGGCTACCATGGGTAAACAACTGCCACATTAGCATGAGTCAAACTACAGCACCGTCATGGGCGAAGTGAACAATAAATTGTTATGCATTGATTAGAAGTTAGCATTAGCAATAAATGCTATGCAAGGCTTTGTAGCCAACTCGATAGACAAAACAAAACAAGGTCTCTGGTGTTACATTGTAAACAATTCCATCCCATTCGAAACTGTTTGACAAGTTGTAACTTACTATGCATTCCTCTGCAACGTTACACTGTAGCCTATGCAAACGTTGAAACTAACCACAATACGGTTAATAAACTAACATGAAGCATTGTGGCAGTTACATTATCACCACGACGCTGACAGTAGTGGAATAAAAAAAACAAAATAGGCTGGCGAGCCCTTTACTCAACAGTCAGCACTCGCCATGTTAGCTGCTGCTGATCTCTGTGTCTCCTTGGTAACCAGGCACGCCTAAACTCTGACCCTAGAGGTGGAGGAGGCGAAACAAGAAACTTTGCTACTGTCTAACAAGCCGCACTATTTGGTGACCGCTGCCAGTGTCACTTGTCCTCTTTTGATCTTTCGGAGACATTGTCAAATATAATCCAGGCATACAAAAAAACCTTGACAATTGTTTAAATAATACAAAAACGAAAGAAGAAGAAAAAACATTCACTTAAATTATTATGACAGCAAGCAGATCGCGATTGTGTCATTTCAGATTTTTTTTCAACAGGCCCGCCGAGCTATTCTTAATGGCTACATAAATGTGCCCGTTTAAAAAAATCCTTACCTCTTTTACTGAGGGAGTTGCTGAGGGTTGATTCAGACCTACGACAATGCCGTTCCTTTTTCTTGTCGACTTCCATGAAATTGCTTTATTTCATAGTTTCCCCCTTAAAATTAGCGCGGCCGCAATTTCATTATCTTAACATGTTAAATAATCCATAATGGTTTAATGAAACCCATATTACAATGGCAAAAGCCTTTCCACAATCCGCAATGACAAGCATTGTGCACGTAACCCTATTTCCACCACTGAGCGGTTATCAAGAAACACTCCCTCGGCCTCTAGGCAGCCAGCGTAAAACATCTTGCGTATTCCCCGCGTCCTCTGACACTCAGCAGTATGCAGAGCCCTGGCTCCTATCTTGATAGGCACACATGCCCGACCGTCGACCTCAGCCTTGGCTCTCAAGCGCGCGAGTGCGTGTGTTTGCGCGCGCACGAGGTCAATGGGCGTGCGTGTGTTGACTTCATACGCGTTCACAGACGCCCATGCAGCAACTCGGCTTCCGTAGACAAGTGTCCGCATGCGTAGTTGTGCCATGTTGCTAATGTGCAGAACTATGTGACTGTAGTTCAGCGTACAAATGTTTTGATTTACGTTGGAGTTAGAAGAACACCTGACAAAATGAAGACGAGATTCAATACAGTGGATATTAGGGCAGTCATTGCTGAAATCAATGCCAAGTAAGTGCTCTAATACTGTTCGTATGATGTCAGGTGAGAGGCTTCCCAGCTTGCTTGCTTGATGTAGTAAGTTAAACTAATGCTAGTCACTAACTTTGGCCTGTTAGTTCTTGAAACATTGAACTTAAAGCAAATAAACCTCTCCTGGAATGTATCTAATGTATCTTATTACTAGGGTAATTGCGTGGTATTGAACTGTATATGTATCCATATGTTTACGTCATCAAATATATGTCTCAAAGACAGCACTGCCCTAACAGCTTTCTCCTATCTCTGTTCCGTGTTAGCTACATTGGGATGAGAGTGTACAATGTCTATGACATCGACAACAAGACATATCTCATTCGACTGCAAAAGTAAGTGCTGATCTGTCACTTTCATCTAGATACGACACCACAGCAGCTCACAGCTCATAGCCTTTAGAAACCATGTGTGAGCATGATCGATCATTTTTCTGCTTTCATATTTCAGACCTGACACTAAAGCTGTTGTGTTGATTGAGTCTGGAATCCGAATCCACTCCACGGAATTCGAGTGGCCTAAAAATAATATGCCATCGGGGTTTGCCATGAAAGTAAGAATGTGAATATAAATGAATCTATACTTGTTTTTCAGAAATTGTGAAGAAGTAGAAGAAGATTGCCTTATGATTTGTATCCATAGACCTCATTGACTCTCATGCCTGTTTCCTAGTGCCGGAAACATTTAAAATCCAGAAGGTTGGTGTCAGTCAAGCAGCTGGGGATTGACAGGATTGTGGATTTCCAGTTCGGATCAGACGAAGCTGCATACCACCTGATTGTGGAGCTTTATGATAGGGTGAGAACCTTTGACTGTGCATTCCAACGCTAGACGATGCTTCTCCATTCTTCCTGGTTTTACTCTTTTGCATTGGTGAAATCTATTTAATAGCCTAGTTTATCTCCTTGTAGTGTGGATGAATATGTCTTAAACACATGATTTTTTTGCCCACAATCACTGTCATCAGGGGACTCCCATAGCAGACAGAAATTGTGTTGCTTTTGCATCATATTTTGTTGAGCGACACTTGTTGCCTGGGCTGGGACATATTGAAGCCTACTAAAAACCCTGTTCAATTCTGTGTGTTTTGTGGCAGGGTAACATCATCTTGGCTGATTACGAGTACAGCATCCTGAACCTGTTGCGGTTCCGCACTGCTGAGGGAGAGGGAGAGGGGGAGGAGGATGTGAAGATCGCCGTAAGGGAGAGATACCCTGTGGAGAACGCCAAGCCCCCTGAGCCACTCATTAGTCTGGAGAGGTATGGCGGTGATGAGGTTTCCTTTATTAACTTTAAAAACTTTAATAATAAACTCCTTCACCTTTAACTGAAAGGAAATGTTTCTGTGGGGTCGTCTTGCAAATCTTACTTTTAATTCAAGGGAAATGTCTCTATGAAGTTAGAACATAATTTTTAAATGTTTATTGGATTCCAGGCTAACGGACATTCTCTCCAAAGCTCCAAATGGAGATCAAGTCAAAAGAGTGCTTAATCCTCACCTTCGTAAGTGAAGCATATTAACTTATACCATATACTTCACCCAGTCCCTTGTTTGGGGTGTAACAATGCGGATTGCCAATAGAATCGACACTACAAACACATAATGCACTGTGGCATTTCACAGCTCAAAAAATGGCAAATGTCAGTTGCGAAAAAGGTTATATTCCTAGGCCTAACATACACAAGAAAACATTTAACTGAGCATTGCGGCTTAACGACTTTGAGTATTGAACCAAGAGTGCTGAATCTTGTCTCGTTGAACCAAATCATGAGGTGACTGTATTGTTACACCTCTATTCCAATACATTTTTTAGTAATAGAGCGAATAGTTTAACGCTCAGGAAAAGATTAACTTTTAATCTTTCAGTGTTGTGACTGCATATGATTCATTTGCCTATCATGTGGTATGATGATGTATAACCCGTATTTGTCACTGCAGCTTATGGAGCCACTCTTATTGAGCACTGTCTAATGGAGGTCGGACTCTCAGGCCTCATGAAAGTAGACAACCAGTTTGATGTCACACGAGGTAAATTGTGGCATTTGGTACTGTATATGTGGCATGTGCTTGTGATGGGGTTAGAGCTCAGCATGTTTAATATACTATTGGTATACTATTGTTATCATTAGGCCCTCCTTAAATCGCTCCACTACTTTATAATGACTTGTTAGATACATTTGCAGATGTTGGTTTGGTATAATGCATTGATTTTCTCTAGATGCTCCCAAGATCCTGGAGGCATTGAAAATGGCAGAGGAGTACATGGAGAAAACTGCCACCTTTAGTGGAAAGGTGAGAAATAATTATTATTCACTCATATTTCCTTGTCTAATTGTCATACTAATTGACCAAACTAAATAATATCTATCTTATTTATCTTTAACAACAGGGCTACATTATTCAAAAATGTGAGAAGAAACCAAGTTTAGGTCCAGATAAGCCAGCTGAAGAACTGCTGACGTATGAGCATTTTAAAAACCTTTTGAATTTAGTCAGTTATAGTGTTGTATTTATAACTATTCTGATTTTGTGATTGTTCCCAATTAATTATAAAATGTCTGAATCTAGTAAAATGATGATATAAAATGACGATATAATTTCTTGTTAGTTTCATTTTATGGAAATCTTTTGTTTTATTCTTCAGGTATGAAGAATTCCACCCTTTTTTGTTCGCCCAAAATGCAAAAAATCCCCATGTTGAGTTTGATACTTTCGATAAGGTGATGAACTTCATATCGTTTCTCTTTAGTCATTTTAGTCATTGAATTTTTGCAGTGTCTAAAACGCCTACACCTTTCCTTGTTCACCAGGCGGTTGATGAGTTCTTTTCGAAGATGGAGAGTCAAAAGATTGATCTGAAAGCCTTGCATCAGGAGAAACAGGCTATGAAGAAATTGGACAACGTTAAAAGAGACCATGAGCATCGTCTGGAGGCCTTGCATCAAGCTCAAGTAAAACACGCCTTGCATGTGTCAGTTTTCATGTAACAGTGTTGATCACATGATAATCATTTAATACATAAATGAGACATAAGTAATTTTCATGAAATTACTACAGGCAGCATACTGGTCATTTGTGTATTGAATATTACAGTATATATAATACAATTTGAAATATATATATATTACTTAGAGTTGCTTTTATCATTTTGTTGGTTGATCCATAACTATGTGGTCTCTTTTTTTTGTCTAAAACTAAATTGATTTCGCTTATCTGTACGGTATAAGAAATCAGTTAGTGAAATCACTTGATTGTCTGAATTGCTTGTCAGTATATGATGACCCCATTAATCCCCACCGTGTGTGGTGTTGTGTTGTCAGTATATGACGACCCCATTAATCCCCACCGTGTGTGGTGTTGTGTCTTGTCTGACAGGAGGTGGACCGGCTGAAAGGTGAGCTGGTGGAGATGAACCTGCCCATGGTGGAGCGAGCGCTACAGGTGGTGCGGAGCGCCCTGGCCAATCAGGTGGACTGGGCCGAGATCGGCCTCATCGTCAAGGAGGCGCAAGCGGCCGGCGATCCCGTGGCCTGCGCCATCAAGGAGCTGAAGCTGCAGACCAACCACATCACCATGCTGCTCAAGTAAGCAACCCGCATAGCTTACTTGCAGCACTGTCAAGCTGCCGGTCTGGGATTTGGTGGAAATCAATCCTACAGTTCTAGTAATCTTGAATTTCCCCTTGGAGATCAATAAAGTATCTATCTATCTATCTAGTAAACATTGTATGCATTTAATTGGATATTACATGCATGCTTACTCATCTGCAAGATGCTTTCATTCTAAGAAAAATATAATATGTTATGAGTACTATTATGTATCCTTCCTGAGGACTGAACTGATTATCTTTATGTTTGGATGTTGTACTAGTGAAGTTATAGAATCACTTTCATATTACACAGTAATTACAGTGCTGCTTGAAAGTGTGTGAACCCTCATGGTCAGTTGTTGTTTTTTTGCAAAGCTGACCTTTCAAATAAAAGTTATTTTGGGTGAAGTTTAGAGACTGATAAAGTATACTGTATCTGGATAGGAACCCGTATGTCGGCCCAGAGGACGAGGAGCAGGAGGAAGAGGAGGTAGTGGAGAAAGCTGAGACGCAGAAGGGGAAGAAGAACAAACAGAAGTACAAAGAACAGAAGGGGAAGCTGCAGAGGAACAAGCCCATCCTGGTGGATGTGGACCTCAGCCTCTCTGCATACGCCAACGCTAAAAAGTGAGTAAGGAATCCTCAGCCTCTTTGCTTATACCAACACAAATAAGTGAGTTTGGTGTGTTTTTTTTTTTAATTTTATTTAGCAAAACAAGACATCACAAATCCACCCAAGTGTTTGCTGTCATCTGACTGGACGAGCTCATTTGCATGAGTTGACACTAATGAGTAATACTGGCTTTGTTATTGCATTGTTACAGTAAAACGATGAAAGACTGTTCCCTAGTCTGTGATCGGCTGTACTCTATTTATTATTTTGTGCCCCCATCTTTGTCCTTGCTGTTTCTAATTTATGGTAATGTTTTTAATGTACTTTTTAAAAAATATCTCCCTAGGTATTATGACCACAAGCGCAGTGCTGCAAAAAAGGAGCAGAAGACAGTGGAGGCTGCACAGAAGGTGACACAGTTGTTCTTTCTATACGCAGATCCTGGCTGTTTTAGCAGACAATGGAGCCCAAAAGACCATATACTTACCTCTTGTATTCATCATTTCTGTTCCTATGTAGGCGTTCAAGTCTGCTGAGAAAAAGACAAAACAGACCCTCAAGGAAGTTCAAACTGTTACCAACATTCAGAAGGCTAGGAAGGTGTATTGGTGAGTTACATTGGGCACCATCCAGGGTCAATATTCCTGTCGGAATGCTAACTGTTGTTGTGCTTAATGTAGTGATGGATCCATTGATGGATGCATTGATGCCTCTGTCATGTTCTTTCAGGTTTGAGAAGTTCCTGTGGTTCATCAGCTCGGAGAACTACCTCATCATCGCTGGTAGAGATCAACAACAGAACGAGATGATTGTCAAACGATATCTGAGAGCAGGTACATACAAGAAGTGTGTGTGTGTGTGTGTGTGTGATAATTGAAGGAAGCATAACCGGTCTGTCTCCCTCGTGGCCTGCAAGTGTATCCCCCCTGGCGTGATGGCAGAGATAGAGCGTGTAAATAAAAATACTCTTCTCCTCAGGGGACATCTACGTCCACGCTGACCTACACGGAGCCACCAGCTGTGTCATCAAGAATCCCTCAGGTAACAGAACGTCCAGCAGAGTCCAGCTACCGCTCGTTTAATAGTTTTTTACAGCCCAATTCACACCAAAGATTCACGACCCGAGGAGACTGAGTTGCAGCGGTGTGAATTAAATGTTGCACGTAGTTGCAAGCCGTTGCAGAGCATTCAACATGTTTAATCGCAGTTGCAAGGTTTTAGAACGTTGCGCTCGTCTCGTCTCGTCAGGAGTCTTTGGTCTGAACCCTACTTAATGCTGTGTTGATCATGATCATTTTTGGTTTGTGATCTGGAACCAAATGGATATTTTAGTAGTTTTTCTAACTCAAGAAGACGGAGTAGATGTTATAAACAGACAAACTGTTTCAGACAGTACACACAGTAATTTCCTGCGTATTAGCCGCAGGACAGTGTTTTATGCAAGTTAAAAGAAACAAAACCATATTAATACCTGGCTAATAGTCGGGAAATTACGGTATGTTTCTTGGTGTCCCATGAATGTTTATGAGTGTCATTCTTTTCAGAAATGTCATGAGTCAGAATCACAGTCTGTCTGTGTGTTGTTGGTACTCTCTCGATCATTATTGTCACAGCAGATGACTGACTTTTTAATCCATGATGGCAGGTGTGCCCGTTCCCCCGCGCACGCTCACCGAGGCGGGCACCATGGCGGTGTGCTACAGTGCCGCCTGGGATGCCAAGGTCGTCACCAGTGCCTGGTGGGTCCACCACCATCAAGTGAGTCCCTTCCCCACACACACCCCGTCTGAACACATTCACTGCTCACAGTAGTTCACAAGTCAAGTTGTCAATATTGTGTTCAATATTGTATTAGTCTTCTAGCCAGAGAATGTTTGGGTTTTAGGTGACCTTGTTTTCATGTACATGAACGGAAAAAGACTGATGAAACTGAGATGTCTGCCTAGGGAGTATAGATATAAATGTACCTTTGGGCAATAATCTGGCATGCTAATTCTACTGTGCACTGCCCTTTTGAAATATATAAACATATAAATAAATGTAGCTGAAAGGCTTCATCATCCGACAGGGAGGGGGCTCTCTTGTGTCCTGCTTAGCTCACCAATATCCGCAGCAATCTGTCAGGAGCGCTATTATTGGTTGTTCCCAGAGGATCTAGCATCTATATGGACATTGGGATGGTTGGGAAAGGCAGTACAGTACGGTGGACTGACTGTACCGGTTCCTTTGTGCAGCTTTGAAAACAAGGTTGCATATCATTTGAAGTGTATTGTACTTGCTGAGGGTGCTTTAGTTAGGGGACACAGATGGCTATCTGCTGTTCATGTCAGCAATGGGCTCCTTTCTCTCTCACCAGGTATCAAAGACTGCACCGACTGGAGAGTATCTCACCACAGGAAGTTTCATGATCAGAGGTACAAGGCATCATGTTACACATTAAATGAACTTCATTACATGCCTTGAAAGACAGTAGGCTCTAAATGATATTACACGTCTATTACAACATACAGTAGACAGACCTGAGAGAATGGCAGCGATAGATGTGATAGATGAATAAACATTACATCACCTCCTTTGCATAACTAAAAATCGAATTGTCACGCCTTTTATGCAGGAAAGAAAAACTTCCTGCCTCCATCCTACCTCATAATGGGCTTTGGCTTCCTCTTCAAGGTACACCTTCTTATTCATTCATTCAGCTTTTTGTTGTAGAAATGTAAATACTATTGTTCGGCTTTTACACATAATTTGCAAGTGATGCCTTTTGGTGTGTGTGTGTGTGTGTGTGTGTGTGTGTGTGTGTGTGTGTGTGTGTGTGTGTGTGTGTGTGTGTGTGTGTGTGTGTGTGTGTGTGTGTGTGTGTGTGTGTAGGTAGATGATGAGAGTGTGGTTAGGCACAAGGGGGAGAGGAAGGTGAAGACTCACGAAGAGGAGATGGAGGATGTGGCCACCAGCACTGCAGAACTGCTGGAGGAGGGCGAGGAGTTACTGGGTACGACATCATTCATGTACACATGTTTACATGTTCACTAGGTCACACGTTTTCTCATGACCACTCATGTAATTCATGACTAGGCACACACACAGTCATTTCCTATGTATCAGCTGCACTGTGTATAGACAGCAGGGCAGTGTTTAAATTAGTAAAAACAAAACTGTGTATTAACCGCAGTAGCCCAATGAATAGAATCAGCTTGTGTGGTAATCATAAAGAAGAATGAAGAAAGAAATGCATTCACTTATATAGCCCGCCCCTGTGTATTAACCTCGGAGCTGAATAAATGTTGCAAAATCAGTGTATAAACCTTAGTTAAGTTGTGTGTGTTTGTGTATGTGTGTGTCTTTGGGATCCTTGTTGCAAGGTGTTGCATATTTTAACTATGTGTTCATTTGATTTGATTTGATTTGATTTGCCATGTCAGGAGAAGACAGTGGGAATGAAGGGGAGGCAGATGGAGAGGAACAGGCCAATAGTGAGAGCAGGGCAGAAGGAGCGACACCAGACAAGACCGACTCAAAAACGACAGCTGGTGAAGAGGAGGAGGATGAGGACGAGGAGGAAGAGGAAGAAGAAAGCAAAGAGCTAGAACCACTGGCTGAGGAACCGGAGGATGTTCTTGATGAGAAGGACCAACCAAAGGCAGTGGCAGAGAAGAAGATGGAGACAGATGTTAAGAGTGAAGACGAAAGTGCAGATGTTGCTTTCCCCGACACGACCATCTCCCTCTCCCACTTACATTCCAACAGGAGGTGCGGACAGCATCATCTGATGCAAAATCCATTTGTAGAATTATTCAGTACTTTATTGACCCAATGTGGTCGTACCTTTTAACAATATTAACTTTTAACTAAGGTTTTATTAAGGGCCTGCAGTGACTATTGTTTCTCTTTTTCTCCTCCAGAGTGACTCAAGCTGCTGGCTTTAAACAGGAGGTCTCCAACCAGGTAAAAATCTATGGTCAGTTCTGAAATAAGTAGTAAATAATGATCTATGTTTGCTCGGACTGCTCTCTCTAACTCGTACACTGTTGTGCAGGTGGATGCTGATGGACAGGCTAGGAAACACCTGACTGCCAAGCAGAGGAGGTAAGGATGGGAATCACACCCACTGCAGTCCAGACTCTGATCTTTCTAGCACCTCCACTGGATCCCATGCAGGTCTCAGTGGCGTAGTCTACAGTACATGATACACAGGACTAGATAGATAGATAGATACTTTATTGATCCCCGAGGGGAAATTCAAGACCAAGGACCAAGGACTACGCCGTATACCCACTAAAAAAGCACAACCATCTCAGTATGCCAACTTAAAATAGGCAAGGATACGTATTAACATTTGGGGTTGATCACAGTATATCCACTAAAGCTAACTTCTACATCACAGTATATCCACTACAGCTAACTAGACTACACCACTGGCATGTCTGTATGGATGCACGTCTGCTTTTTGAAGGGAGATGAAGAAGAAGAAGCAGAAGCATGATGATGACGCTGATGACCAAGATGAGCCAGAGACCAATAAGGAGCCAGAGACCAATAAGGAGCCGGAGAGCAGCCAGAACATCAACAACAGCAGCAGCAGCAGCTGCAGCAAGGGTGGAGCGCCCACACAGCCACTGCTGAAGAGAGGCCAGAAGGTGACCGTCAAATACACTCGATACGTTATTTCATCTAAAGGTCCAGTATCTGGGCTTGTGGAACGGTATTGAATGTGAACTGATGAATTAAGTCTGGCTATCATCATACAGAGCTCAAACTTTCAAGATCGAACATTAGCATGGGGAGGCTGCGCTTTGTTTCTACTGCACAAGAGGCGTGATCAATGGGCATTGTTCAAATAACTCTGTACGCTTAGAAGAAAGAAGGTGACTGTCAAATACACCCGACCCGACCATACGTTGTTTCATCTAAAGGTCCGGTACCAGTGGTGTAGTCAATGTGATGCACAGGACTACGCAGTATATCTACTTAAAAAGCATCACCATCTCAGTATACCCACTTAAAATAGGCAAGGAATACATATTAGCATTCGGGGTTGATCACTAGTCTGGCTATCACCATACTAAGCTCAATCTTTTAAGATTGAACATTAGTATGGGGAGTCTCTGCTCTTCATTTCTACTGCACAAGAGGCGTGCTCTCTCGCAGGACAGGCGGGACTGTCGAGCTCTATTGGCATTGTTCAAATCATGACTCCGTATGCTTGGATAATCCTTCAATCAATCAGACCAACGATCCGGTACATCTTTTGGATAAGCTAGTTTGTGATTGGAGCCAAAGATTCTGGCAGGGAACAGAGGAGATAGATGTGCAGGGTTCCAGCCTGAGTTGCCGGGCGAAATTCAAATTCGCCGGCAGGTCAGGCAGGGTTCACCCAGCCTAGTTGATCACAGTATACCCACTACAGCTGACTATCTTGTTAAAGTCACTAGTTCATAAAGATATATTAAAGAGACCCTATGCAACTTTCTGCAGGAGACGATCGCTCCTTGTTTACATCTGGAAGTCTGAGATGAAGAACCACGCTTGCAATTTATATATTTAAATATAGCCTATACATGTATAAATATACACGCTAAAGCTGTCGGGGAAGCTCTGCAGAGAAAATGCAAGCATAAAACGAGCAAAACCGAAACCGAAACCAGAGATGAAATCGCCAATCCTGCATAGTTCCTCTTTAAAGTCAATAACGGTGATTTGTGTCTTCCCAGAACAAGATGAAGAAGATCAAGGACAAATACAAGGACCAGGACGAAGAGGACCGGGAGCTGATGATGAAACTGCTAGGGGTAAGAATGCCATATCAGGATAGTAAAATCAATTCTCACATATTGAAGAAAGTAAAAACAATTAAATATATTGGCAAGAGAAGATGCTGTGAAATTTCGTAGTGAGATGTGTAATGGTTCAGTGCCTGTTGGCTGTAGTTCAGCTCTGGGTAAGACAGATGGACATGTAACCTTCCGATCAACATGCCCAGATGTTTGTATTGAGTGAGGCTGAAGGAAACAGAACAGTTCTGACTATGTCATTTCCCCCCCTCATTTGGTCTAAAAGAGACTGGTGTAGACTTTGTAATACACAGGGCTGTCTTACATAAAATATTAGATAAAGTGCTCAAATCTGTGATGACATTTTGTTACAGATACAACACAGAATGTACTGAATGCAAATGAATCGATGAATAAATAAGTGCTAAATACAATAAATGTTGGTCCTTCATTCCTTGTATAGTCTGCAGGCTCGAATAAAGAGGAGAAAGTGAAGAAGGGAAAGAAGGGGAAAGGAAAAGAAGAGCCTATGAAGAAGGGACCTCAGAAAGCGCCTCAGAAGCCCCGGCCACAGGAGGGCGCCGTGAAGAGGCCGGAGCGGCCAGCCACAGAGGACGCCCAGGCAGGGGGAGAAGGGGCCGCCCCTGAACAAGATGACAAGGTGCTGACCGCTAATGTTTGTGTTCGCTTGGTTTAGTTTAGCCATATTGGATCATATCTGTGAATGACCTTTGAGATAACATTGCCACAAGTTAACTCTCTCGTTTCTTCTTCAAATAGGAGGCAGATGATTTGGACCCAGACAACCCAGGAGCTGAGGTGTGGTTCTTGTTTGATCATCAGTGAAAATGCTGTTTTCATGATAACGATACAGAGACTGACGCTAAGTTGTGATATAAGCTAAATGACCCAGGGCTCTCCTTTCAATGCCTCAGGAAGCGGAGAACCTGTTGACCTCTCTCAGTGGCCAACCCCACCCTGAGGACGTGCTCCTCTTTGCAGTGCCTGTGTGTGCACCTTATACTTCCCTCTCCAGCTACAAGTACGTGCTGCTGAACATCATTTAAAAGAAGCCGGGGAAAGATGTTTTTTTTTTTTTTAGCAGTTCTTTCACTGTTCAACACCTAGCAGGGTTCCCACAGGTCATGGGATTTTACTCTCATGTCAGTTTTACGGTTCCAGACATGTTAAGTCAGGGAATTATATTGTTTTTGGAGTAATTGGGGAATTTTGTTGTAGCTGTTTTAAATTTACTTGCTGAAAAATACATTCCTACAAATATGTAAAGCTTTTTTAGCCTTTTCCTTATTCTTTGCTATGCTCATGAACTCTCTTCAGTCAGTCACCTTTTAGAGATATTTTTTCCCTTTCTGCCAGCTTTGTCTTAAAGATACAGGATTCAACTGCTCTGTAAAGATGATAAAAATCTGGTTGATCGCTGAACTAATCCTGTGTATTGTTTGGGGATTTGTTTCACAGGCATAAGGTGAAGCTGACCCCTGGCGCACAGAAGAAAGGGAAAGGTATTTTTAAAAATCATGTTTGTGTCCTTAAAAGTTGAACTAGACTTACTTCCAGAATTGTACTGACCTCTGCATTTCTGTGACAGCGGCCCGGACAGCAGTGTTAAGCTTCATGCGTGCCAAGGAGGTCACGACTCGAGAGAAAGACCTCTTCCGCAGTGTGAAGGTAACAACCATCTGCACAGCACACCTTTTGTTCAACCACAGCAAATGTTTAGAGCTACACTGACCACACAACTAGGGTCACTAGCGCAGTCCTGTTGTCTTCTTCTGAGGTATTTGATCTCAGATTTAGTGAAAATATTTGTAACTGACAGTTTCTGGCACTACCATCCCTCATGTGTTTGACTCTATTCACTGCCCAGTGAAGATGAGAAATACGGACAGTTCCAAGATGCATATTTCTAGCCAACAGAAATGGAAAGGGTGGAATGGAATCAATGGAAACCGTTTTCAGCACTTTAAATACAAAATATAGCAACAAAAAAAAGGCTATGAAAGAGCAGGGCAAATAGACCTGCACATGCTCTCTGTGATTATCTATACCATTTTGTTTTCTGTCTGCTTTGCAGGACACAGATCTGTCCCGGAACATGCCGGGCAAAGTGAAGGTCTCCGCTCCAAACATACTGGCAGCCAAGAAGAAATGAGCCTGCAAGGTGTCTGGCCTAGACGGAGGAATTTGATGGCTGATCTGTACATACAGTAACATGCTCGGGAAAGACAAACAGACAGTAGCTATGAATTTCACCCTTACTGCCTGGTATGGATATCAAACCTATTCCATGCTCATCACTGCTCACGGAAAGAGTGGACATTTTGTTGAGATTGAGGACCTCAGGACTGTATTATGGACCGTTGTTTCACCAACACAATTGTGTGATATCATTGTCATCTTACTGCAGTGTAAGGATATGAATATATTTCTTTTGCCTTCATTCGAATATCTTGTGTGAAGTAAAGATTAAATTTTAATTGTAAGAAATTCAGACAAAAGCTAGATCACTATCCTTTGGTTACGTTTATTTTCTCTCCATTCAAATCAAAGGATTTAAAACAAAATGTCTACACATCTTAATTTAAAAAATGTTTCTGGAAATATTTTGTGCAAATCAGACGACAGAATAGTTGTTTTGTGTTCAAATTTGATCAAACTGCTACAGTACACTGTTTGCACTAAGACAAAGTTCTGACCATTACATTTTTTGAGTGTTCATAAAACCAAGTGAAGCAGACGTACATGAAATCACAGCAGAAAGAAGAAAAAATAGAAAAGAAAAGAAAACAGCAGAGAAAAAAAACACACGCACACATACATACAGACACCCACACACACACACACACACCAAAACGCATTTTCTTTGCAGACATAAGTCTGCACACCTTCAGAATAAACACGCAGCACAGAGCAAGTCCACGTCCACAGGAACAAAAATATATATAAATATATTTTGACATATGTACACAATAAAACTATGCATTCAAAAAGAAAAGTCAACTCTCAGCCATCCTCACAAAACTGGCATATTTCTGCTTCAAAATAAAAGGGACTCAAGGCAAGTGGACATGGGTACAAATCCTCCTATCACAACCTTTTGTTTTGACGTGCTCTACTGCAGCGACTGGAATTGTCGTCTTGTCCTGCCCTCTGATGACAAACAATGCTAACTCGCAGGCAACCAAGTCGTTTTTCCAGCCTCTAGGGGCAAGACTGTGGCAGTGCGTACACGTACACACACACACACACACACACACACACACACACACACACACACACACACACAATACCATACATCCAAGAGTGTCAGTGGCCTGCTCCGTTTAGGAGCCCATGGTGTTGACGCTGCTCATCCTCTGTTTGAGGCTGTTCAGCAGATGCTTGGGCAGGTAGTCCCAGATGGTCTCCAGCTGATCTCGGTGCTGTACAGCTGCCTCCATACACAACCTGTGGAGCAACAAATCAGTCCGAGTCTTGGGATACAGAGTTACAAAGTGATATGAAGTACGATCAAGCCATTACTGTTGTTACTCAGACGTGCTAAGGTGATTTGGTAAAAGATTATGTGGAACATAATGCAGGGGTTCTTTGTTCGATTTACCCGAGGTGCCCTCAGGGGCAAAATGTTACATGATCTGTCATGTGAAAGGACCAAAGACTCACTTTGTTATTTGTGACAAACCGATCTACCTGTCCTGACATGAAAAAATAATGGACTAAGGCTGGGCCAATCAGTTGCCATATTGATTAAGTGGCCTGTTTTTATCAGTAATTTGATTTGATGGAACAACAGGTCAAGAATGTGGGTCAGTTTACAACAACAGGAGTTCAGAGACTTTACTCACCTCGCCAATGTCTTGGGCTGGACATTGAACACCAGTAGTTCATTGCTATGGGCCTGTTCAGATAATGATATCATCAAGGGGTAATGCTGCCAGGTCGATTCAGACCGAGGGCAAAGGCACATTCAAAACAGTAACATGATTCTGTTTGACAGTAGGACTGCTTGTTGTTGTACATTCAATTATTCATTTCCTGGGTAATTCATAGGTAAACTCAGTCATGCCATTTACCTCAGCTCAACACCAGCATTAAGTTCACATAGGAACAAGAGCAACCCTAGACATGGTGGAATGCTCTCAGGGGAGAAAAGGTGACATCTACAACATTTAGCAATGCCAAGGCTTTAGTTCTGCCCAGCAAACAAGTTCTACATAAACGCTCGTCCCCAAATTAGAGCCAAAAAAAGTTCATACTACTTCAAATATTTGCTTATACACGTACTACTTAATGACTTTGCGCAAACACTTTTTGTTGTTTAAGGATGTAGCATGCACATTTTTTTTCATTATACAGTTTACTAGTTAAGTGCACAACAGGACTGAACATTGAACAGAACTCGTTCCATTTTGGAGGGCGTGGATACTTACGGCTCGCTCACGGGACAAGAGGTTATTGGCACAGCCTCCAAATACAAACACTTCCCCCTCTGGGCCATAACACGTCGTATGCCAGAGCCTGCACCAGGGAGAGACAAACACCACATCATCATCCATTCCAACAAGAGGGCCCATAGCCCCTGAAGGCGCACTACCAAAATACACTTGCGGGTCAGGTGATTAATGCTTCGACCTCACTGTTGTTAAACCAAAGGGTTACGCAGGTAACCCAGGTTCTGTGAATGAAGGTCAACACGCCACACTGCGTGGTCACTCGGGGAGTGGCATGATGCCAGATGGCAAAAAGAGAAAGTGCCAGCATGCATGCACCTGTATATGTAGACTGGGGTTGATTGCATGCACGTAGCGGGGAGTGGTTAATTTGCTATTCTGTCTCCTAACAGCTCACCCTCTCGGAGAGGATGACCCATACTGTGGCGTGTTGACCGATATGAAATAGAACTTTCCATTGTAACTGAAACAGTAATTGAGAACAGCCAGAAAAATGTAACACATTAATTAGCCTGATGCAGATGAGAGTCTGTCTTGCCAGCCATCAGCTGTTGAAACGTACAGGGCCTGTTAGTACCTTGGGTTCTCTGTATGCTTGTGCTTGAAGGACTTCCATTCATTCTTGCTGATGCAGTACAGCCAGGCATCACCTGTGGACAACATTTCAGAACTACTTTAAAACATTTGAAGAGCTGATATACTGTGAAGAATAGATGTACATTAAATACATTTACTCATATTTGTTTAGAATACCTAATTGACACATGATTCTGTAAAAGCATGTCTATACTGTTACTGCATCCATACTTACTCAGTGTCTGTCTGTTAGTGGTGAACCCTCCAAACAGGAATATGTGGTCTTGGGACACCGGAGTGAAGGAATGCCAGGAACGGCCTACTGGACCATTCTGGGGCACAGACCTAGGAAAACAGGAATACCAGCTCAATACACACAGTGCACACTAATGCAGGTGGAAATGGTGCTAACCTATGGAAATCTTGAGTGAAATGTAATGGAATACTGACAATAACAAGAGTTGTTACTGTCATCTTTAGTACTGATAGAACGCTAAGCATTATATAGGGAATATATTACTATTTTTCCTTGTTCCTGTGTGTGTGTATGCAGAACTTTTTTTTTCATTTTATGCTTAAATATACTTACATCTCGCTCCATTCCCAAGTGTCCAAATTGATGTAGTACAGATCATTCAAGCGGTAATTCTGGGTGAAGACCTCATATAGTCAGTTAACTATTCCGACACATCAAAGATGACTTCATCCAAATTGGACAACAGTGTATTATTAGACAAATGACTCACTGTTAACTAATGTTCCTTCATACTTCAGTGGACTTAAATGGGTAATCTTCCATCATTGTGAAGGATTTTAAACATACAAAACTATATACGCCTTCATTACACAATAAATGCCACCCCAGACAAAAGACTAGGTCAAAAGAAAACTGTTCCATCTCATGAACACACAATATATAAATGGTCTTCTGGGATATTTTTTTACTTTAAAGGATAAAGAAAGCTGTTTTAACAACTTTATCAACTCACCATATATCGACCCCCAAACACATATCCTCTATTGCCAACAGTTGCACAGGCATGAGCTGCCCTCGGAGATGGCGCATTACCCTAAACAATGGGAGCGATAAGGAAGGTCGGTCATTAATTATTCACTCCCATAGATTATTTACACAATGCATGTAAATAGAAGAGTAAGTAAAGAGACCAGCAAATGGTTGTGAACAAGGACATGACTGACCAGGTAATGATTGTGTGACTGGTTTGACTTTATAACATACAGCTAGTCCCACCTTTGTGACTGGCTGACTCCATGTCAATGTCTCCAAATCCAGAACGTGGATATGGTTATTCCAGCCACGTGCTATATGATTGCCCTACGACAAAAAAAAAAAACCACATACATATGAATAAATACATAAAATACCAGTGTCCATATGTACAATGCCCTTTTGTCCCAACAGCTAATAAATGTAACAACTCACCATAATGATAGAAGTCTCATCAAATTCAAAGATCCCTCTATGACCCTCTTGAGCAAAGTAGCCATAGCCACCAAAATACACCAAGCTGTTGATTGAAACATACACACAAAAAAGTAAACTAACAAAATTCACGAGATTGATTCTCAAATGCATAATGGTGACATTCTACAATGAGAGGACTACTAAAGAATGATCTTGAAACTTGTGGGTAAATACTTTTAACATGACCTTGACTTAACAGTAGAGTATTTTACTCTGTCCCTCACCTGTTCTTGTACACCCAGCAGCCCAACTTGTCTTTGCAGGTGGGGGCCAGGCCTTTGAGATTAGCCACCTTCTCCCAACGCAGCACAGGAGACCTCAGAGGAAGACGATACACCTGAGGAGCAGGGGGCAGTCACTCACAACAAGTACAGCTTACCATCTAACTAACCGCATGACCCTACAGGTCACACAGGTAGGATAAGGCAATTACTGGCATAGGGTCATGGATAATATTACCAGTACAAGTGAAAGATGAAAAAGGTTTGCCTTTAGTTACCCCGTGGTTGTCTTAATTCAATATCCCAGTCTGTGATTGCAATATATATTCAAATGAAATATGCACATCAGTCTTACAATCTGTATTTCAGCATGACTTACTAGGTTGGTGTTTCCATTGGTATGGTGTCCTCCAAACAGATAGAGAACGCCATCAACACATACACCACAGCTGCCAGACATGGAGGCTGGCAACTCACCCTCTGTTTCCTGCATTTTCCTACAGAGAAAACAGCATTAAATGGCACTCAAAGAAATTACACACTTCAGGCCAATGAAACCCATCATAAAATCTAAACAGCATAATACAAAAATAATTACCATCTTTCTGTTTCCATGCTGTAAATCCACATTTCACTCCTGGGCAGATACAGTTCAAACAGGCCCATGGCCTCTGCATTCTGATTGAGGAGAACAATCATTTAGAGAATTTTTCAAATTATTCGAGCATTAATTGAAATACAACTACAGCAAATCAATTTGGTGATAAAGTCCAAACAGTACAGGTGTTAATCTGAGTAAAAGAGAGAAAAAAATCAAGATGTTCCCATCAAAAATAATAGCAAACCTTGATGTTTAAGCCTTACTTGGAAGCATACCTTGTATCCTCCCCACACATACATGAAGTTTCCATCAACGACAGCGATATGACCACTGCGCTCAGGAGGAGTGTCCACCTTTGACAAGTGTGTATCAGAGTCTACCACCACCTCTTCCTCTTCCTCCTCATCCCATACCACCCAGTCTCTCTCATCTTCATCTCTCTCAGAATCCTCGTCATCTTCAAGCCCTCTTCTGGGCATACCATCAGGCAAATCGTCCTCCATCTCTGCCATGCTCCTGAAAAGCAATCAAGGCAATTCACAATGTGAAATTAAGCTCCTCTATCCCCATTGCTGGTGGGATATCACAAATATTGCAGTTGTGTGCGATTGTTATTTCCTCAACGGCTAGTTCAACTCCTCCTTAAGACAGCATCCGATTAGCAATGCTTTATGGCTAGGTTTAGGCTACCCAGGGTCTTGTTTTGTGCCAACACCCAAACAACTTATTCCAAATGAACTTGACGTTGAGAATTTGAATGAAGTTTAACATTTTCGACCACAGTCAAGTAATGGCATACTAGTGAAATAAGGTCGCTGTCTTCGTTAGCACAGCGTGTTTGAAGGATCAAAACAAATGCACATGTCAGCAGCAGCAGGCATGTCAACAAGAAAATGCCAACACGAATCAACACACACATAAACAACCGATGCGGTGCAATATTTATGGTTAGCAATGTTTTTATGGTGTATTCTTACCGTTTAAACCAACCAAAGGTTCTTCAGTTCGTGCTAATGTTGATATCGAGAACGTTACTGTAAGCAGTACTGCTGCTGAGGGTTCTAGCTAATGCTAGCAGGTTAAACTACATACCTAGTGCAGCCGCATGCAGCGAAGTTTACGAACACTAAAGGAAAACTATCTGCAATCTTGAGACCAAGCGCGCAAAATATTGTTAAAACAAGCCCGTGTTGAATCGGATTGAGTTAATTGCAACAGGAGCGAACAAATTATATTTGTTTAACTGCAGGAGGCCGGACCGGAAGTGAGTGTTATCAACCCAGATTGGCCATGTTGGCCATACTTGTGAGGTCACTGACAAGTGACAACCGAACCTGAACACGAGATGAAAAATCTTGGGTGGTGTCAGTACACGATCCGTGACTGGCTGTAAATCCGTACTGCGCATGCGCATAATGACGAAATAGGAAACGTAACGATTCCTCTGTGAAATGTGTACCGCGCATGTCTTGATCGCTTGACGGCCAACAAACGGTACAACTGACGGCACGACATACCTTTATAAGCTGCACGTTATGTTAATAAATAATAATTTATTATTCAGTTCACGGCGAGTCTGTTTCGAAGGATATTTAAATTGAAAGGCTTAGCCTATTTTTACCAGTATGAAGCCGGTTTTCAACGGTTGCTGCAAACGGCAAGCACGCAGTTCAAGTCATCACTGGAGTGACCTGTGCATAACTTTGGATGAGAGAAGACTCAACGCCTGACTTAAATCTTGCGAAATTACGGTGAACTTGAGGTAAGTCTTGTAGACATTCTCTGGTCTTGTCTAGCATTTTCCTTCAAAAGCATTAGCAATTGTTCCCTTAACATTTTACAATAACTCTACATATTTCGAGCTCTATCACCAAGTTCTATCACCCATATTAAACAGAAAGAAAGAATTCAGAAATGCAATTCAATTAACAATTATTAATTAGGACAACAACCGAAAAATATTTATCATGTCTGTGTAAAGAAGTGCAAGCTAGGGAAAATATATAGAAGTGGCACCAACTATACGGCACGAACCAAGCTAGCTGTTTAGCTCAAGGTAGCTAACATTGACTAGCTGGGGTGTTAGCTCGTTGTTTCTTTGCAGCTTGGATGCAATTTACGTGTATATTAAATTGCTCAGCCTCTGACCTGTGAAAGAAAATAAAGTTGAGCAAAAATGTTAACTGGCTTAGTTGTACTTCTATGGCACGAACGAAGCAAGCTAACTAAAATTAACACTATTTACTACCTCGAGGATTCTTTGCAATTTAGCCAGGCAGAGAGGGTTAAAAGCGGAGGCATGAAGGATCTTAGGTTTAGCTGCTACCCTAACGTCCGTGATATGAGGATCCCGTTGGCATTAACAGACCAGGCACATCCGAAGTTAATTACCAACAATGAGCCAAGTACGACTATCCATTTGCATAGGCATAGGCTATTCTTGGGTTTCATCAGGTCCATTTCCACAGGTGCCATGCAGTCTGCGCTGAAAGCCAAGGTGTTTGATTTAATACACCTGTGGAAAGGGACCTGATGAAACCCATGAGTAGCCTATGCAATTAACTTCAGGCGTGTTTGACTTATAAATGCCATCAGGATAGCTGTTTAGATGTGTAGATCTCGTATATGTATTGTATTTTTTTTTCTATTTCCGTACACAGGTGTTTGTGTGTATGGCATGTCACAATCATAGATTTGTGTGTTATGTGTTAGATAATGTTTAGAAACTTTGCTCTTTGTGAACAGTTGAAATTTCCCCATATTGATGGACCCTACTTTATGCACTGTGTACAGTTATGCTGGTACACTGAACACAGGACTGAGGTGTGCTTAGAAATCAATCCTCATTTCTTTTTCTTTTTTCTTTTTGCAGGATCCTGAATTTTGTTTTTTGAGAGGAGGGCGCACCAGAGCCTTTGAGGGCATGCATTGTAACGTGAGAGGTATGTATGTATCAACTAGGGGTGTCAACAATAATCGATTCGGCGAAGCAATCGCAATGTGGGGCATGCACGATTCAGCATCGATGCGGCAAAGTGCCATAATCGATTATGTCACTATTTATTTTCTGGCCTCGAGTAGCCTACAATAAAGTTGACGTTTCAATTAATGCGGGGGGGATTTCCAGAGCAATGTTGCAATGACATGCGCCGCCTGTACAGTGTTTCCCACACATTAGTCCATGGGCCAGATGAGATGTTGGTACCACTCAAGGTGGCACTCAGGGGGGCAAAGGTTGCTTATACTTTTTGAAAACATACATGTCTGTTGTTAACATTTTCTGGAGTCACACAGGGATTAAAGTTTTCCGGCACCGTGCCGGAATTCCGGCGTGCGGCCATTGACTGCGTTCATTTTTAAAAATATTATTTATTTGTTAACGCTTTTGAAAAACACGCAGCATTCGTTAAGATGAATTTCCTTTGCCTGCTCTCCCTCTCTGTCACTCGAGCGTCACGCACTCTTTAATACACACTTACACACACACATTCAGACAGACACAGACTCCCCTTCGTGCACACACCGCGTCTGTCTCCATAACGAGATCATCCCTGGAAGCGCGGTCGCTCTAATGCACCGATGCTGCGGGTGGAAGCATAAGTTCTTCCGCAAATTTTGTAGACTATGCGTGCAACTTTACCAAACCGTATAGAAGTAAACGAATTCTCTTTGGCCCGTTCTCGTGCGCAATGGACACCCGCCCCTCGACATGCACATTTAATCCAAACAAATCATTCACAATCGTGAACGCAATGACGCACAGAAGACGACTAGCGGAATTATTGTTAAATACGGTTAGCATCATTAGTAGGCTATGCTGCACACATCTGATTAAAACTCTGCATTCAAGTTGACTGACCATTTCAATACCAATGTTTTTAAACTCCAAGATTTAAAGGGCCTGTCCCAAGGAGAAAAAGTATGAGCTTACCTTGAAACTTAAACACACGTGGGGACACTGAACAGTCCAACCAGCTAGTATGGTAAACTAGCCAACTATGCTACTTTGTTTACAATATTTTGAGGCTTCAATCAAACAGCTGAATTTAAGAGGTGGAGTTGTAATATGAATAGCAGGCTATAAGCTGCATAAAGTTTGCTGTTATGAATATCAGAAATGTCAGTATACAGAATGTATAAATAATTACACGTGTGTGTGTGTGTGTGTGTGTGTGTGTGTGTGTCTGTGTGTGTCTGTGTGTGTGTGTGTGCTTTACATCTTGTTAAAAAATCATTAAATAAATAAATTCACATTATATGAAAGCAAAGTGATAAAAAGTCAGACATGAGGCGACCACCACACATTGCCTTCTAATCTGTGGGAAACACTGTTATTAGGCTACTCTTTAGAAAGAGAATCATTGTCTTTTTTTTGAATACCTTAACTTAAATGGTTGCAACTAAATCTTATTCTTCAAATGCCTGCCTTCCAATTTCACATATCCTGACAACATGACACCTTATGATTGTAGGTCAATTTGTAACCTGTCAAAGACAAAGATTAGCAGCAAAACTTGATATAGGCTAAAAAGAAATCCTAAATGCTACATGTAGCATATTGTAGTGTGTTGGACTACTATTGCCACCTATTGGCCTTTCTTGGGGTCCAACATCACAAACAAGGCCTGTGTCGTGTGCAAACACTCCGGTAAACCGGTTTCCAATCGATCGACCAACATAGTGTCGTATAGAGTTGCATACAAAGCAGGGCTGTAGTACTCGAGTCCGTTTTTTTATGGTCTCGGACTTGTCTCGGACTCGGCTGGTATCTGACTTGGACTTGTCTCGGTCTCGGCCACCGGTCTTGCCAAATATGGTTCTTGGTCTTGACCGAGTCCAGGCATCTTTATTATGTTATAATATTCAAGGGAAGTATGTGATATTAAGGGGAATGGTTATACTTACAAATCCTGGGTGGGTATTTAGATCAGCAAAATTAATAATAACCCAAAATTATTGTCTTTATACTGTCATGCATGCAACTTGTTTTTTTCTGTCCTGGACTCGGTCTTGACTCGGACTCGAGTCTTTTGGACTCGGTCTGTCTTGGACTTGAACCTCTTTGGACTCGGTCTTGACTTGGTCTCGACCGGTCCTGGTCTTTGACTTGTCTTGGACTCGACAAAGGTGGTCTTGACTACAGCCCTAATACAAAGTCTAAAAAAGTTCAGGCTCAGGATTTTTTTTTGCTTTAATCCCTGGTCACAGCTAAATTAGGGTTATCACCTGTTAAAGTTACGCTCCCCCATTGGAAAAAAAACACATTTAGACACCGGTGCATGTCTTGCTTGGCCTTTGTTAAAGACATATTTACATAATCTATTTCATTATGGTATCATTTTGAGGGGGACAATCTGAGCCTTCATTCAAGTCCTTTTGTGAACACTTTGGACAAGTACAGCCAACCCTGGAGCTCTTCAAACTTTTAATCATATCTTAAAGGTATACTATGCAGGATTGGCGATTTCATCGCCGGTTTCGCTTTCACTTTTCGTTTTTGCTCGTTTTATGCTTGTATATTTCTCTGCAGAGCTTCCCCTACAGCTTTAGCGTGTATATTTTACAAAACTCCTCAAACGGTCAGTCTGCCGTGCCTTTTCATGAGATTTTACATGACACTTCCTGGAGTAGAGCATGGGTGCGTGCCCGAGGTCTCCTGAAGTTGCAAGTGTGGTTCTACCACTACAGACCACTAGGGTGGCCGGAAAAAAATCACCGGTCGACCGGTAATGACTCATTTAATCATATATAACAGTATGGAACGAATTGATTAACTGAAAAACTTTGCATAGTTTACCTTTTAAAAATGGAGTGGGAGCATAAATGCATTGAATATGAGGCTAGTTTTTGCACTTAATGATTGGCCACTGTTTTTCTTTTTTTTTTAGCTGCAGCAGGAACTTAGGCTTTCAATGGCAAGGGCTGTTTTCCTCAGCATAATGACAGAGAAACAAACTCTGATAATGCATTGCTGACGTTAGCAATGACTACTAGCTGTTTCTATTTCCCAAACAATTCCTTAGCCTACCTTTTCAATTCAATGACCCACCTCCTCCATATGGCCAACATAACATTACTTTTCACGAACATGCATAACTTTGTTCAACTATCATGAATAGGCTATTTGAAATGTCCATTTAGCCTACAAGTAAGTTAGCCAAAGTAATGAATCTGTACCTGTCCAGGAGCAAATTATCAACAGTGACGTCTGTCTTCTAATTCTTCTCCGTTTTCAGCCGTATCAATCTCCTAAATCCTTGTTTTATTTCGACATATTTCTGATTCATAACAAGGTCTTTTAGGTTCCATAACGTTAGACATTTTTTATCTGATATGTTTGTAGCGGCAGCTGTCTATGGTGGTACATAGCATAGCTGGCAACCCGGATGGCGAAATACTACTGACTTCGTGATTCGTAGATAAGTGTAGGGTGGCGCATCAAACCAAAACACAACATAACAACATCAACAGTTGAGGGCTGCAACTTCACTTTTAAATGACAGTATCTTGGCCGGACTACTGTTGTCAGTGATGTAAGTATTTGAAATTAGCATGTTTTCTAAATGTCTAGTGACATATCAGGGCCATTTTATGATTAATTGAAATACATTTCCTACATACGGTTCCTTTAATACCCGAGTTAAGGCTTTGTGCAGCCTCGATATGTCTAGATAGCCTAGACATGTCTAACTTGCTTCGTAGGATACCCCACTGGTGGCGACCTAAGCCTAGACCAAGAGCAGACGTCTTGATGTTAGCCCTCAAAATGTCAACATTATTTTTTCTTTTTCATGATCCCATGCACCCAAACAAGGCTCTCTGTGCATGAGACAGCAGAACAGCCCCATAACATGATGCTCCCACCACCATGCTTCACTGTGGGAACTGTATTGCTATGGTTGTGGACCTTCCCTTTTTTCGGCAAACATAGGCAACATCCATGTGCCCAAACAGCTCCAGTTTAACCCTATGAGCCCTAAGCTGTTTTAAGGGCATTTTCACTACTTCTAGTTAGAAGCATTTATCCTGGTCATTGTAAGTGCCACATATTGTTTTTTTCAGCACAGTCTAGGCTACACAGATCTGCTACAATATCATGTATAAATACTTGCATTGATTTGATGTAGATTTTTAAATAATAAAAATTTGAAAAGCATACTACACAAATTCTTACATTTTGACGTGTATCTCACCACAGCAAGCTGACAGCCCGACATGACTTACATGTTTGTGTAGGCATGACTGTCCCGGAAATGGCAATATAAGAACCATGGTGGAGGTATACTGTGGGGCTGAGTAATTTACTGAAATATCTGGTGTGTGCCTTCCAGAAATTAATGGCCATTTTTATTTAGTGCTGAGAAATGACTTTTTGACACTTTTTGCACTCCATATTTGTGACACTATCTGATCTGACCTGACTTGTTTGCCTGGTACATATGATGATTCTCTATAATATTTTTTAACTGCATTGCAATGAACAAAGTAAACGCAAAAAAAGTGTTTATTTGTCAAACAAATTTGGATGCAATTGCAATATGAATCTTGAATTGGATACCATACAGGAGTTTGCTAGGATCTCAAAACCGTATTATGAACGTGACTTGCCATAGAGAAACACATGATGATTTTTTTTCTCTCTAGAGATTGAGATATTTAGCATTTTCATGCACACCTAGGTTTGTTTTGCACAAATTTGGAACTCTTTATACTGTATAATTAGGGATGCACCGATTCAACTTTTTCAGTCCCGATACAGATACCGATGCCTGGGCTCTGCGTATCGGTCGATATCCGATACCGATCCGATACCATTGTTAATTAATAAACTGTATACCTCACCATGTGGAAAAGACTAAAGGCATCAGGCTTGACTTCATTCTTCAGTCTTTCCCTAACTAAACATTACTTTCCTAAAAAAAATCTAACAAAATAACACTTAGATATAAAGGTAATGTATTATTATTATTATTATTATTATTATTATAATTATCATCATCATTATTGATTATATTACTAGTATTAAAAATAAACAGTTGTACATCAGCAGCAACTTGGAACAGCATTCAAATTCAAGTTCACAGTTATTACTAAATAATACATCTAACAAAAAAAACAATTTTGCAGATAAAAATCCCGTATTAGTGACATACATTGAAACACCCCTGCCAAAATGGTGTCACCCGCGAAACCCCTCTATTTACTCATAGTGGTACGGTCCTGCAGTTTCCCCACGATAAACTAATTAGTTCACACGGAGTTTGAATGGTGGTAAACGGTAGAAGTTGTACGTTTTATCTAATAAATTATAAGTTTTTAACAGCCAATTTGAACATTTGCATGTCTTTATACCAAGAACAGTTTATACAGATGAGATGAAAATGACAATGTGTTTAGTTTGAGTAGCCTATTTTGTTGACTATTACACATTAACGTGTTGCCTAAATGCAACAAAACGCATAAAGATCGTAATTAATCTATGACAAATGGTGGTTAGTATAGATATTCTTTTGATCCTATGACATAAATTTGGTATCTGTATTTATCCCATCCATGAATTTAGACACTCAGAGCACACAGTGAGGTGAGGCACGCTCTAACCCGCAGCAGTGAGCTGCGCTAAATGGCTGGTTGCGCGTCATGGCTCAGCCTTTTTTTGAGACTATATTAAATTCGGATCGGCCCATGGATCGGCTAATTTTTTCCGATCCCCGATCCAGCTATTTTGTTCATATCGGGGCCGATATCCGATCCAAATATCGGATCGGTGCATCCCTATGTATAATGATGCCTTGCACACCTGTTGAAGAGACTGATGCATCTAGAAATTACAGTATAGCTTTCCGCCATAGTATAGGCCTCAATGACTTTATTTCTGAGGTCCAGGCTGATTTCTTTCATCTTCAGCATGCCTGTAAAGGCAGTCCCCTGTCAGACAGGTGTTCAAGTGCCGGTAGGCCCAGGGGGTCAGGATTTGACTGATTAGCTTCGCCGATTAGCAAGGCACTTCCTCGTCGCCATTTTCCAGAAATACATCATGTCCGGTGCCGTTTTCCCATAGTTTTCCTCATGCTGATTGGTGGCTGTTCCACTCTCAGCTCATGCACGAGCTTAGTGTGGGCACGTGCTCTCCTTCTGTACCTTACGTCAATCAGTAACCTGGCACTTAATTGGCTAAGTAAAACGGCACCGGAAACAAGCCCCTTGAAATGCCATGTTGAAGCCCGAAAAAATCGTTCAATTTTGGCAATTTTCACTAGCCTAGCATTCCCATTGAAATGAATGGGGGCAGGACTTGTTCACTTTCTCCAGTTCTTATAATACCTCCATGGGTAGGCCTATTCCTTGGAATCTTTAGGTAAACAGTCAATGCACATTGTAGGGAGTAATGTTACAAAATTTCAAGGGGGCTGATAATTGAGGCCTCAACTGTCAATGTCAATGTCAATGTCAATTTATTTATATAGCACTTTAAAAAACAACCACAGTTGACCAAAGTGCTGTAAAACAAACAGTCAGACAAACAAGAAACATAGGGTACATAAGACAACAGAGGCTAGACGGAGCGGCGTAGTCGCCAGCGTGCCCACCAAGCGTGACACCAAGACAAACAAACAAATTTAAAAAATAACAAATCGCTACATAAAGAAATGCCGTACGGAGCGGCGTACTAGCCAGCGTACCCGTGGCACAAGACATACAAACACAGACATCAGACAAAAATCAACAAATAATAAAAACAACACAGACACTCAAAAGACAAAGTTGGCACAAGACAAAAGATGCCGGACGGAGCGGCGTAATCGCCAGCGTACCCGTGACTCCAAGACACCAAGACATTACAAGACAGACAAAAACAAACACAGATCAAATAAATAATAAAAGCAAACTAAATCAGAAAAGTCCACGCCAACTTATTAGTCCAAATGACTGCATCAGTAGACGGCCGATAAAAGTCCCAGGGCAATAGATGATGCACATCCCGTAGCTGATCAGACCAACCCGGCGGAATTCAGTCGCTAGGCAGGCCGTCTGGAGAGCACCAGAAGCAGAGGCACAAGCAGCAGATGCACCGAGCAGCTTGAAGTCGAGAGCGACCCTGCAGGTTAGCAACATTTTGTCCCTGGCCTCCAACGTTACGCGCTGCTCGATTCAGACAGACTCAGTCCAGGCAGCAGCTCGGCAGTCGGCAGCATCGCCCACAGTTGGTAGGCTATCGCCCGCCCGCCCGCGTTTGGTAGCCATGGTCCTCAGCTCGGATGTTCTGATCAGACGATGAAGTGCAGCGCACGGATGGAGGATGTGAGAGGCCCAGGGCAAAAATCGTCAGCGGTCTTTAAGGACTTTCACTTGTGGCATCAGCCAACTTGAAGCAGCAAAATAAGGACTAACAAAAGCGCAAGACTATCGAAAATATCGTTAATTAACGAATAAAAACATTCATCTAAACAAATAAATACAAAAAAATTAACAGAATAAAACGAACATTACATCAAAACAAACAAAAATATGATGCCAGACGGAGCGGCGTGTCTCGCCAGCGTCCCCGTAACCTAGCAACGTGTATATCGCCTATTCCTCCAAGATGCTCAATACCCATAATACACCACCCCAAAACCACCAGCGCCACACTGCACACCTACGCACACCTAAAAATTATAATGAAAGATGTTGAGTCTATAATGTATGTATGTACCTGTAGATTCTTAGTGTCTGCCCTTTTGTTTTTCTAATCAGTATTAGTGTATGAATGATTGTTTTGTTGTAGTGCCATAGTAATATTATTTTAATACATTACTTTTGTCTGTCCTTTTTCTTTCTTACTTTCACTCTGATTTAACAGTTCACACCACCAGAAGATGCATTGTAACCAAGTCCACAAAGACCCCCCCCCCCAGTGCAAGCTGAAGGACACAAATGGCGTGACCGTTTGCATTGACGGACTCTTCTAAGAGTTGGTCGTTTTTAGGGTGTAACATGGCAACAGATCATCTTCAGTAGCCTATTATATATTTTTGGAATGCCTTTAAAGAGTAGATGTGATTTAAGCTATAATTAGTTATATTCCACCCTTCTATGTGCTTGTTAACACCATCTTTCAGTGGGACATGACCGTTTGCATTGACGGACTCTTCTAAGAGTTGGTAGTTTTTAGGGTGTAACATGGGGACAGATGATCTTAGGTAGCCTAAATCATATATGTTTTCATTGTGGGAGTACAATTAATCACCAAAAGATTCGTTTTTATACAGGTTTTAGTAAACTTTACCCAAGGGTGCCAATAATTCTAGAGGGTACTGTCGCTATTGCTGTTATTGTTAAGACAAAGTTGTACTCAACACTAAGTTATACATGTGAGTTCTCAAACACTGTCCACTTACCTATGTGGTGCACCCCTCAGCTTTAAGCTTGTACATCTAGTGTTTATGTTAGCTAACTGTATCTTAATGTGGTGCTATCAGAGCAAGATATTAGAAATGGCGTATGATGTACAGGGACTCGTAGTTTATTATGGTATTGCGGTCATTCGGTACAGTTACTACCATTTGCGTTGGCACCTCTGCCATACCAGAACAGTGTTTCGGTGCCCAACCAGTTATAATACATTGATGTGAATGAAGTGCATTCAAAATGAAAAATGGTCAACTCAAGGTGATTCTCTTTCACAGAAAACCTCGGAAGCCAAAGAAGTAGATGAGGGCTTGACTCAGTGACACCCAAGCGAAAAACCCATTGCAGTAATCCCTACTGGAGATGAATACACCAATAAGTTATCTAAATCATGTTTTGTCATTTTGACCTCCTACCTTATGACTCTACCACTACACATGATTTGTGGAAAGAGGCACGCACACTCTATTAAGTTCTGTTTAGTCTTAGACTTATGTGGTAATTTATATATATCACTCATGACAAAGAAGGGGGGGTCTCTTGTAGCCTACTACAGATAGATAGATAGATAGATAGATAGATGGATACTTCATTGATCCCCAAGGGGAAATTCAAGAGGTGAGGTGATACTGAGGTGTATTTACAGTCGGAAGTTGCAGAGCATCTTCAAAAGGATGAAAACCAATACACTCTATAACCTTGAAGGGTTTTGCCAAGATGTGTTCTACTTCGAGTATGCAATAAAATATAGTAATAAACAATAATTGAGTCCATTTTTTTGTCGACACAACAAGTTGGTTTACTTTGATATTTTTCATTAATCAATGGCTATAATAGCATTCATTTAAATGTAGCTTAGAGGTGATCATCTTTCCCATTCTGTCTGATCCAGTCAAATTATTTACATACTATATTAGGCATACAGGTGTGCATGCACGCATGCAACCTTTACGGGCCACTAAAAGAAAATGTTTCCCAGATCAGCTGTATTCCATGATTAAGATTTAGCATGACATTTGTGTGAATTTGTGCGTAGTGTGTATTTGACACTTTAAGATCATTGATTTGACGTAAAGCTAATCGTTAGCGTGAGGACATAGAGTTGTCACAGTTGCTAGCAAAGATTCTAGAATCTTTGGTTGCTAGTGTCTGGAATTCGCTTAGCAACCAGCTAAGCTGCTAACATTAGCAAGTAGCTAACTTTGTAAACACAACCCAGACCAGCGATCGACGTTTATTCGAGCTCGTAATTGCTGTCTGGGTAACCGCTATATTTCTTTTTGTTCACTTAAAACATGTACATTTAAACTATTTATACTTTATTACTCTTCTACTTCTAACGGCATGTATTAACCAGAGCCATATAGATACAATCATGCGTAGAACCGATCATGCAAGTGTCGTAAACAATCGAAAAACACGGTGACCTTCTGCGCATGCGCAAGATTACGCGCATGCGCAGTACGGATTTACAGCCAGTCACGGATCGTGTACTGACAGGTGGTCTGAAAGGTAATTTGCATGATCAGGCCCGCCAAATGAAAGAGGATTTAGCATCTCCAAAACATGTCCCAATCCATAAATAATGAAATGCTTTGATATTCTTTATGACGATACTTTTGAAACTCATAATTATTTTTTTCTGTGTGTCAGCTGGTTGTGCCAACAAGAATAACCAGTCCTTTCATAATGTCTCTGGAATAACTCATAAAAAGAGACACATAGGCTATGCATCTTTAAATTGTTAGAATTTGCTCGAGAATAATCTGATTATTTGGCTTTAAAAACGTAATGAGGTTTCTTCAATCAGTCTAAAAGCAACTGTTAATGGCTACGCTCTGGCTACGCTCACACAGTCTGTTTTCCAGAGAAAATCATTGACCCTGAACCCTCACCAGGACTTGATGAGGCATAGCTTGTATATCTCAGGTGATAGGTGCGCTTGTGCTCAGTGGCAGAGGCAAGAGCACAGCTATCATTAGGTCACTTCAATTTTCCCTACACGTTTAAGTACTTTCGACAGTTCAACTAGACATGGAGCATAGATAACATGAGGACATGTATGAGTGTCATAACATGATGGTTGATTTTCAGTGATAATAGATAAAGATAATAAATAATTCTGTGATTATGAATGATTGAGTGTGGAGGACTTCTCTCCTCAAGCCATCCGCACCCTAAATACATAGAAAACACTCTAAATGCATTACATGGGCTTCCACACTGCACTTACACACACTTTTTTACCCCTGTCTCTCTCAATCTATTCAGAATTGTTTTTCTAAATCTTTCTTCTTTATACTACTTATTGATCTCTGCACAGGAAAGTTGAGCAGCTAAATGCCATGCCTACATGTTACACAGTATTACACAGTATGTGTACCCCAGAGTGCATATATACATTCAGAAGAACCGGTCATATCTGATGACCGTATGTGAAAGAATACCCTACTTATGTATAGACAAAACTTGAACATGAAAATATTATATTCAGAAGCCCCAGATTTAAATCTGTGAATTCACTATGTATATATCGGTAAAAATACTGTTTTTAGAGTGTCATTATACACCTTTATTGACAGTAACAACAAAACAGACATGAAAACAAATGTAATATTTTTTAAAAGACATTTCTAGAAAAAACAATATTTTACAAGAGTGAAGTTGCACAACAAGATGTTGAATTGCCAGGTCTGCTACAGTCCTTGAAGTTTGCTGTGAAGACAAAAACACAAACATGGCATTATACAAAACAAATGAACAACAAACATCAGCATTAAACAGATCTGAGAATGGCAGAACTAGAATACATTTATTTCATACCTGTCCTCAGCTGTTCGATTGGAGGGGTAGTACACCTTAAATGTGAAGCCACTTCTGGGAAATGATCCCTAAAACAGCAAAACATGAAAATGAATGGATAAATCACCGTGACACTTTTTTAACTGTAGATGTTATGGATTAAAAAAATATCAAACAGAAAACAATGGCAGTCTTTTTCTACTGAAACGTAATTGTTGTAAAAGTTGCTAATAAGAGTGTAGTATTGAGATCTCCATTTTCTTCACAGAAATGACATACCGGATTAATGCAGAGGCAGTCTGTGTTGGTGATGGTGAAGGGGTCATATTTGTCAGCAAAGACAACGACATCAGGAACAGGGTAAATCCGCAGCGCATAGTCATACGCCCAGTATACCGGGCTGACATACAACGGCAAAGGACTCAGATGACCTTGGCACAAGATGGTCTTCACAAACTGCAATTTAGAAATCACAAAAAAAGAAACATTAAATGATGATTAAATGAACCGCCCTAATATGAACAGGGCTAAGGGAAGAATTCGATGTATGTATGCACATGAAATCTCTCTAAAGGTTCAGATAGGATTACTCACATGGTTTGGGATATCCAGATTGCCACTTGGCATACGCACACAGTTCCTGCACATTTTGTTTACCAAGTCTTCTCTCATCACTACAATCTCCTGGCTACAGTACTGGATCCTGGAGAAGCAAAAAAAGATTTGGGAAGTCTAACCTAGACCTGGCCAAGTACAACAAATAGTTTCATATAAAACATTCAACAATCACAAAACAAAACAAAAACAAAACACAAAAGAGGCAAAGACAACTCAAGTGCATTCAAGTGGAAATAAAAGTGACATCAACTAAAACATTTGCAAGAAATGGATAGACTCTATGGCTATGTTCTATGGCTTTAAAATAACCTTTATAACCTTTAAAGTGATTTAAGGAAATTAGAAATTAGCTTGAGGTACATTCACCAAAATAGTGTCCTGAGGTCTTAAGCCATAAGTACTCTGTATAAAATAAATTTGGATATGTAACATGGGAGCCTGCCTATAATGTATCTGTGTGTTACCTACATAAACCATAGCACATGAGCCATGAGGTTTACATACTGCACAGCTACCAGACTGATCTAGCTGGCTACACACTGCACAACTACTGGGTCATACCAGTACTGGGTTACACACATCACAGCATAGACTAAGACCCTGTAATGCCATACTGCTATACTACTTGTGTGTACGACTTACTTCTTTCCAGTTGAGATCAGTATGCGAGCAGTGTGCAGTATGCCATTTCAGTATGCCATTTCAGCCTGAGAAACTGTTATATCAGAACTGAGACTTCTGACAGATCATTAATGTCTAAAATGGGCATGGAAACATGATGTTCTACCTGCATGGATTGGTGGTGAACACAGAGAACGGTACTCTCTGTCTGAACTCCTCTGTGATGTGTTCCGCCAGTGGAGGCCTGTGGGTATTCATTGTTCACACATATTCAACAGCTGTTACAAAACAATCCAACCAATCACACCACTCTGACCGTTTCTCAAAATACTCTAATTCACACCCAAGGCCCAATCCAAAGACATGTAACTGGATAACATGGATGTGTAGCATTCTCACCTAGGCAGGATTGCACTGGGACCAGGGTCTTCAGGTCCAGGGACGAACACAAAGCGACTACTGCAGTTTCACCGGATAAAAACTCTGTTAGAAGGTTCTTGATTCCAATATGCTTAGAAAACAAGATGGCTTGGAGACTTGAGTATCTTAACGTACGTACAGCCAAGAGCTTTATGATGCAATATACACTTGAATGTCTTGCCTAACACATGAGCATCATCATGATCATAATAATAATAATCATAATATAAAAAGGCAAAGATACACCTTTAGTTTGTGAACATCTACATGACTTCTCAACAGCACAATAAAAACATTCAAGGGCAGTGTACACATACCTGTTATGGATGTTTGGATATTCACAGATCAGATCAGCAAGCGCTTTCAATGATTCTATACGGAAAAAAGAAATAGAAAACAAAAACATTTAAAAAAAAAAAAAAAGAGGGAGACCCTGTGCTATGCAATTGCTATCAATGTCATTTTTAAAACACACCTTTCAGTGATTTGATTTGGTTTCTTCCATATGGGGCTGAGGAAAAGTTGCCACAGAAGATGAAGCAGGTGGGAGGCATGGCTGAATAACCTGCAGAGGGACAAACAGAAATTGCTCATTACCTTGAAAACAATCAGCACACATTTCAAACGCTGAGTGCAGTTTTTTGTGCAGTCAAAAATTAATAGCAATTTTAAACAAACACATTTTGGGGTGTTTGCCTTTATTCAGATAGGATACTTAAGAGTGAAATGTGGTACACCATGCGTGTGGTTTATCGAAGTACAGTAGGAAAAAATCACAACACCTGAAAACATGGTGTGAATCTTCTCCAGGACCTCTACATTGTCCAACCACAAGTCAGACACAATGACAAACATGGCGTCCTCATTCTCTTCTTCCAGCTGTTTCAGTTTGGCAGAGGTTTTGACTGAGGTGGTGGATGGGCCTCCAAAAAAGTTCATGTTTCCATAGTAGGCTCTGTAGAACAAGTTGAGAATAATAAACATTAAATCAGTATAAACATTCAACATTCATGAATCAATCATTAATCAGTACTAGCCAAAAACGGTAAAGGCACCAAGAAATGGCAAGTGAAATGTGATTGTCTGATTACCTTGTTGTGGAGGAGGGTTCGGTCGGTGGAAACCCAAAGGCATTTATATGGAAAACGGAGTCCTCATACCATCCTGTATAAAAAGTAATTACCGGTACAGGACAATTAAGAACAGTAACAACTATTTGAATTGCGACTGCTTTAGGAAAATATATATTTTGGGAGGAATAATTGCGATGCGATGTAGTGACAATTAATGTCAAACACATACTGGGTGGAAACGAATCTAAAGAAAGTTGAATAGCATAATATGCACTTTACCTTCAGCAAGAACGAAGCAGGACTCTGTGTAAAGGCCACTGTGGAACTGGTAAGGAGAGGGTTAAGGTAATCAACAACACTGGCAGGACACTGGCCATGCAAAACGTAAACATACGTCCTACAAAACTATTGCTTGTCAAAGGATATTGCCTTCGATATGTCCAGCTGTATTGTGCCACTTGGATCTTCAAGATAATACTTGCCCTGTTGACGGAAAACAAAGATAAACATGAGGATGTCATGGCATCAATGTGTCAAAAACAACAACAAAAGGACTAACTTTGCTTTACCTCTTTCAGTTGTGTTACCATGCCCAAGACAATGACTTCTCCCAGCTTAGACGTGCTTCCCAAGAGTGCTTCCACTGTTTTCAGCTACAGATCAAATAAGACTTAATTACCTTAAAGAACTTTGGAGTTTAATGTATAAATTACTAACTACTTTGTTATATGTTTGTTCAGGTGCCATTGTTTCTGCTAAATTATGGCAAATATTCCAAGACTGTGACATCACCTGGAACTTATTTCTGCCCTCCTCTGGAGCCGAGCCAATCACAGGAGGAGTGAAAAGTTCATGTCTGTGAGTGCGCTATGGAAACAAGACAACTATTTCAGAAAAAAAGTTACATTATACTGAACAACGGAAAAAAACAACAACAATAAAAGCAGAATGTTTCCTACATGATAAAGGCTTCACTAATGCTTTGCTTTGCCAAAAGACTTCATGTAAATGTAAAATGCACAGAATAAACACATCAGACTGCACTGTATACTGTATATCATGACATTAAAACCTCAATGCTTTCTGGTTCAATGCATGGTATAATTTCCGACTTTTGGACTTTTAACAAGGGAAGCGTAGTTGAGGTGCCTGACCTGCTGTAGGATGGTATAGCGTTCCCTGAAAAGCTCAGCTTTGTCCCTAGCCACGCCACAGAGGCTGGGTGATGGATGTGTGGTCATGCTGAGACTGTAACAGAACCAGAATCATACCGTAGCATTAGAGATTAACATCCAACTGAATGCATGGTCACATGCACATCAAATGGTCATGCGTATGATCTGTGGGGACTTACGGTACAAATTTCTTCCTCTCTGAACTGTAAATATATCTTGGAACATCGAAAGCTCCAATGATGTTGAAAACATTATCTCTACAAAACACAACAAAATGAATCATATTCATACAAAATAAAAACTGCCAATGTAGTGACGAGATGTGTTTTTCTCTGTTAACTTACATAGTTTCATCACATGACTGACTGCAGTCCTGCACAGCTGTCTCCATGATAGACAGTTCAATCATGCTAGACGTTACTGGAAAAGAAGATAATTGTCAGTGAACCATTAGAAGTGAACCATTAGGCACAAAAAGAGACTGTACTTAGTGGTGCTAACAGCAGTTTTGCATGATCTAAACCAGTGTGTGTCCTTACATGGCTGTTTTTCCACAGCATCCAGTATGCGTTCAATGACATCATTCAGGTCAGTCTCGCTCACAGATTCCAATACCTCCAATAAATACTTGCTGGCTTCCCTGTGAAAGCACATCATAGTTGTCAATACCTGATCCCAACAGGGCTGTGCACACTCAATCCTAATTCACAGGATTAAAACAAGTTTAATGAGTCTAGGCGTATTACAAAGCATCTCAACACTCAACACATGTGTGGCATTTATTACACAGAATGATCATGAACTTGGGTTGTTCATGGTAGCTTGGAGGAAAGAGTGATCATGTTGACAACACATTTCGAATAAAATAACTCGGGGAAAAGTATTCTGCCTGCATTTTGGATTCTTGAGCGTAATGTTGTTAATCCAAAACATTATTCTTAATACAATGACTGTCCATCTGGTTAGATTAGCCGTGCTCACCATTTGACAGTGAGTGGTGCGCACAGAGCTAACAACAACTACAGCTGGCATATCTTGGAACAGTCTTTGTCTTCAGAGAGATCATTGAGGCATTATTAAAGTAGCATTTATTTGATAAAAATAACACATACGGTCGCAGCATTAATCCCCGCATCTTGAACCCCGCAGAAACTTTGGTCTTCACTTTCCGTACATCCATTTTCAGCTTTAACTGTTGGCGCTAAATTTCAACTTCCGCTTCTGTGTTCACGTTTCCGCCAAGAATACAAAGATATTTTGTGAGGGCGGCGACCATGCACTCAACTACTAGACAACTCATTTAGCATAAATTGCATGATCAGTAAGACTGAAGCATATTTCTTTTAGTTTTAGCTGCTGAACTATTCGAAGTCCCGTATAAAAGCCTCTGCTAGTAAGGAAACACGTCTTGCGAAGGCAAAACATTCACTATGCTGAATATGCTTTAAATGGCAAGATTGCTACTTCTTTTTAAACTGAGAACACTGAAGTAGACCTAGAACAGGACACGATAACAGATCTGCTATCATTTTCTCATGTTATTTTAACAGGTGAAATTGATAAACGAAGAAAAAACAACATAACCCCACAGACACTGTAGCGTTCATAACTGGACTAGTGTATCTCAGTGGTTATTAAATATCTTTGTTAACAGTGTTTTCTGTTTTGACCAAAAAGAGGGTGGGATCTTTTTCAAAATAACAGTTTCATATTACCGGAAGCATTCATTTTAAGTCTTTAAAGCCACCAATATTTTTTTCTTAAGTATATGAAAATACAGAGGACACAAATCCATCTAATAACAGGTGCTACATGAGAGATATTAGCGTAGGGCCAATACAAAGTTTCGCAGGTTCCGACTTTTATTCTCGTTTCCCTGCGTTGGCAGGCTTCGCTCCGCCTACCCACAATCTTTGGCAAGGCTATCATAAATCTCCTCCTCTCCTTATATTTGTTTCGACCTGTCAACCCGGTCGTTGCATTTCATGACTGAAAACAATTCTTATTCATGGAATATAACAGAATTAGTAGTTGAAAATTAGCTTATGGAATCGCAAGGTAACTATCGTGAGGAACTCGTGGCCCGTGAAAGAAGTGGACACACAGCTGTTGTAGAGGGCAATTTCCTCTACGTTTGGGGGGGATACGTGGTGAGTGAGTAGTGGGGTTTTTTGGCTGTGGTTAAGTCTTGCAGTGTCGACACCCTTTTTGGAATTGAAGGCTGAATTAAGCACAAATGTGACTAACTGGAGGTCTCTGCACTGTGATCCCCTTTTTCCCTTTAGTCAATTGCTGAACATGAAATCTTCCTCCCAAACGATGAGATCTGGTTATATGACTTGGACAGTGGTGTTTGGTAAGAGGTTGTCTCAGAAAAGTGTTATACTCATAGCATATACTCATATTTACCTGAAATACATACTACCAATATACCTACTGTATGTGTACACCTTTTACTATTATTATAGGATATAGATTTCTAATTATTAGGCCTAATTGTCAGACAACAAATTACAATGTACATGGTCTGTATTTGCTGACATCGAAAATTGTTTCATGAGTTAGCTTATTTTACATGCCTAATGATAAAATGATATTAATTCTAATTCTACAGCATAGTCTAAAAAATGCAGCCTATGTCTTCATGAGACAGTGTTTTAAACACACATGCTTTTATAGGGAAATTGCCTCCATGACTGGAGAGATCCCACCATCCATGTCAGGCATGTGTGGATGCTCACTCAATGGTGAAATGTTCATATTTGGAGGTTGTGGTGATCATGGCCAGACAAATGAGGTTAGTTGACAAATATTTATTCTTCTAGCATATATGATTCATATGATCTTTAAGTCCCAAAACATCGTACTGAAAGTATACGGTCCTGGTTATCATGTGTTGTGTTTTCACCAGCTTTACTCTGTAAACCTCTTGGATAAAAAATACAAATGGAGGAAGAGGAAACATGAAACGGGGTCAGTGCCATCGCCCCGAGATAAACTGTCCTGTTGGGTTCATCAAGACAAGTAAGACAAAATTACAGGATTTTCGTTTTTTTTTTTTTTTTCCCAGCAACTCGGAGTGTGTTTCTACTACAGTGCGTTCTTTGGCGTGCAATTCAGCAGTCCAGGTGTTGTGTTCGTTCAAAGCATAGCAATCATTGCAACGCATTCCAAAATTCCAAGAGAGACCAAGTGTTGAATGACTGTGACTTACAACTTTGTTTTTCTTATGAGCACTTTGCTTGCTTAAATGATGAGGGATTTTCCATTTAAAATGTCCTTTACTGTCATGTTTTAGTTAAAGATCTACAACTAGTTGAGACAGTTTTGACATTTTGTCAGTGTTTACTGTTGCTTACTTCTATTATGCTAGGTCCTTTACAATGACATGTTTTTTTTTTCTTCTTCAGGATAATCTACTTTGGTGGTTATGGTCACAAACTCCTTAGTGAGCTCACCAACTCTAGAAACTTTATCGTAGATGAGGCGTCATGGGTGAGCTCAAATGTACGACATTTAACACTTCAGATTAAGATGAAGTGCCAAACCTATCAGTGACATTTACATCAATTTCAGATGGAGGATGTATTTTGGGGATGGAATAATGAGGTTCATGTGTTTGATCCCCGAACAAACAGCTGGAGTCAACCACGCACTTCTGTAAGATTATTTTTTTTTTCATATTGCACATTATTTGATGTACAAAGAACAACAAAAGTACACATTTTAACAACTACATGAAGAAATACAAAAGAAATTAGAAAATAATCTCTTACTAGCAAGTTTCTTAAGGGGTTGGAAAGGAGGTTTTCCCAATGTACCTAGTGCTGCTGTATATCATCCCTGATGACAATTACTGTGCAACATCAGCATACATACTCAGGTGTAGATGTAAATATGTAATGCATAACTTACTTTTTTAAATGACCAACCCTTATTTTTGTACTTGGTTGCAATGTAGTAATGAGTGATCACCAGTGTGATTTTTTTTATTATTTTTTTTATCGTACAAAGGGTCATCTTCCTGCTCCAAGAGCAGCCCATTCGAGTGCTGTCCTCGGGAGCAAGGGATATATCTGTGGAGGCAGAGTCATGGTCAGTGGTCACTTGTGTAACCTGTCAGTAATACACAACCATGTAATTACGTGATTAGTACTATACATTTTGAGGGAGGTTGATCCCCCCCTGCCACTCTTTTATCTTTTGCAGGAGAACCGAACAAGTGATGTCTTCTGCCTAGATCTGAAATCCTGGACATGGTCTGAAATGTAAGGCTGACATCTTGAACTTATTAAATCTTTATGAATAAATAAATCATTTCAAATCAGCTCAGAATGATATGGAAACATGAAATTAAAGGATATCATTTGTAAACTCTGTAGTAGGCTATGTTTTCATTAAAAAAAAAAAAGGGCAGCTTATTGAACATGATGCCTGGAAGGAGTACGTCAATAGACTGTGTTACTTTTTAATGTGACGGATGGTGGGGGTATGCGAGCCATGTCAGGATGTAGAAGGGGGTACACGGGGGGGAAAAAACGTTTTGGAACTGCTGGTCTAAATCAATGCCGAGTATTGCAATGCCAAAATCTTCTCATTAGGGGAAAGTACCCTGATAAGAATAGAAAAAAGAATAGAATATATACTTTATTGATCCCGTGAGGGAAATTCAGTTCTCTGCATTTAACCCAATTTAACCGAATTAGTGAACACACAGCACACAGTGAACACACAGTGAGGTGAATCACACAACCCAGAGCAGTGAGCTGCCTGCCCAACCAGTGGCGCTCGGGGAGCAGTGAGGGGTTAGGTGCCTTGCTCAAGGGCACTTCAGCCGTGGTGGATTGGTTGGGGATCGAACCGGCAACCCTCCGGGTACAAGCCCGATGCGCTAACCAGTACACCACGGCTGCCCCAATGCTGGTATAAATAATAGTTAGTGTGTTCTGAAACCACACCAGTAATGAGTAACTAATACACAATTTAAATCATTTCCAGCACTCCTGTCTCTACGCTTCCTGTGGGGCGGTCATGGCATACCCTCACTGCCATATCAGACACGTCACTGTTCCTTTTTGGGGGACTGAGTGATGACTGCAAACCCATGAGTAAGTACAATTCCATTAAACACCTTGAATTAATGTTACCATAGCATACCAAATACATAATAATTTAAAATATGATGTACATCTGTGTATTGAATTTACACGGAAATAGGTGATGGCTGGGTGTTTGACGTTGAGACGAAAAAATGGAAGGAACTGGATCACCCTTACAAGGACAAGCCGAGGTAGTTTAAAAGGCCGGGCAGTTCCCATACTAGTGAACAACCTGTCTTATCTACACATGGTTTTTCTTGTCACACATACCATTATAAACTTGATAAGGTTACTTCTGTCTCAGAGTCAGGATCCCTGCACTTCCTCCCGTGAACTTTTTATTTATTTATTTATTTATTTATGTCAGGTTGTGGCACACTGCATGCTTGGGCAGGGACTCTGACGTTGTTGTATTTGGAGGAAGTCGTGACTACATCCTGCTTGTTGACACTGTGAGTATCCAAGCCATCTTCACAATAGTTTCCTGTACAGAATTGTGCACATACTTTATAGGGCACAATTAACATTTTAAGGACACTTTATTGAAATAGTATGTTAGGCACATTGAAAGCAGCTAGAAATCTATTACATCACAAATCAAAAATAGAAATTAATATTATAATGATGACATATTGCATAGGCTATTCTGAAGACTTTTTTGTGATCTTTTTTGTGCCTGTCATCAATGAATAATATGTATTTCTTTACTTAGGGTCATTGCAATGATGCACTAGTTTTCCAAACCCAGCCATATCCCCTTCTAAGGTAATGTATTTAATATAATGTTATTAATTAATGTAGCAGTACACTGAATGATGAAGTTTAGTTCTAATCACTGAATTTGTCTGCCTCTTTTTAACACTCATTTGAATTAGGGGAAAATCTTATTCAGTAGGCCTCTATATAGTCAGTACTAAAAGTATCCAGTACTAATGCAGTGGTGACTCATACGTTTAGTGCTGTGGAGTACCAGTAATCACTTACTCTCATTATATGTAGGCCTGCACATGTAGGCACTGTGTCATCTTTTTGAAATTGCATTCCACATTCTGTTGTTAGGTTATGTGAAGACTTCATTGCCAGAAAGTCTACAGTGTTTCAGAAAGAACTTCCCTGTTTACCAAGAAAACTGAGGGGGGCTGTGGAAAAACGGACTTCTTTTTTTAGACCAGCAAGTACATTACCAGATCAGATATGAGCTTTATACCTCAGGCTCCTCCTTTTCAGCTAAAAGTGTGTACACAGACCATGTCCGTCACACTAATCAACTCGAAGTCTCCTCAAGTAGGCTACTGCTGTTAAAGCCTCAAAAGATGCACATATCATATGAGTTGTGTTTTCAACATTTAATGTGTTTACTATTTATTTTATACATTGTACTTTTGGCTGAATAAGTGATCATAAGGTATTTCAGGAATGACTTTTTATTTCATATCATGTCCAAAATGATTATTCATCGGAATAAATAACTTATTTTTGTGGAATGTATTTGTGGAACGTGTCAATGTTACCATGGTTACCTGAAAGCATGTTGGTAATGTTTCCATGGCTACAACAACTTTTGTTTATGCTAGTAACTTGCTAACATCGCTTCAACCTTAGGCTACGTTGGTGCTAAAATAGTTGCTAGATACAGGCACAAATGTAAACATACAACTTGAACAGTTACCAAATGAGCGTAGAATTGGATGTTACTCGGGTTTTAAGAATTTCGTTTGTGGTAACCTAGGCCTGCGCGAACCACAGTTTATAAAGTTAGCACTTCAGATTAACGTTAACGTTAGTGTCACCATAATGGAATTGGGCTCGAAACTTAAAGAGATGGATCTGACATCAGACGAAATAAGCCGTCTAGGCAAAGCTTTGAAGAATGAAACTTTTCGGAAAATGTTACACGAATATGCAGAAGAAATTTCAAATCCAGAAAACAAGAAGAAATACGAGGAGGAAATACAGCTGTTGGAAAAGGAAAGGGGCATGGACGTCCAGTTCGTCCATCCGAAGCCTTTTCGTGTCCTGAAAACCAGTGACGGGAAGCAGAAGTGCTTCATCAATATCTGTTCAAATGAGTTGATCAAAATCGCAGAATGTCAAGCCGTCGTCGATGAGGATGGACGAAGAGGTCTGAACTGGTCACTTCCATACAGTCTGACACCAGGGAGGCTAGACGTGGATTCGAATGGAAACAAGCACATGATATACGACGTCGTTTTTCATCCTGACACTCTCCACATGGCAAGTAAAAATGACAGATTCATGGACCTTGTCGACAGTACTGCGATGGACGGGATACAAAACTCCTTCAAGGTCAAGCTGGATAGGAAGAATACCAAAGTTCTGAAGAAAAAATACAAAGGAGCACCCCATGCAGCTGTGATAAGGCAGCCAACACCTGGACGACAAAGAACAGAAAAAGTTGTGGACAAAAATGATCCCCTCGCATTCCCTTACCCCTATGACAAAATCCAGACATTGTCAACACTGAACAACGACACAATGAGCTTGTCCGGTGGGCAGTCAACAGACACTGAACCTGCTAAAACCATACAAACTTGCTGTTCAGAGGAGCAACCCACAGAACCAGAGGAGGACCCAACAGAACCGCACTACACTATAAAATACAGGTCAGTTGTTGATTTACAAGACTACAGGTGCTCCAGAGACTCAGCACCCAGTCCACGCCCCAGAGAAATAGAGATTACCATTCATCTGCCTTTGCTCAAGTCTGCGGCGGATGCTGACCTGGAGGTAACAGAAAAGGAGTTTTTTTTTAAATCCAGTAAGCCTGCATACCGTCTAGAGCTTAACTTGTCCTACCCTGTGGATGAAAAAAAAGGACTGGCCAGGTTCAACAAGCAAAAGAAACAGCTGGTTGTCACCTTGCCAGTTCTTCCTCTTAAGGAATCTCCTTTGAGTTCAGAGAGCCTGGAACTTCTTACTGAAGGGGAACAACAGAATGGGCCAATCACTGAGGAGCCAGAGGAAATAACTTCAACTGGAGATAGCCCACAGGCAGACAAACACACGTGTGTTGAAACTGACACTGAACAGTCTGGCTTAGATGTTCAGTGTGGGGAGTCCATTCTGGATGGTGCACCCTTGTCAGACTGCGGTGGGCTGCCAACGCTAAGACTGATCAAGCAGAAATGGCATATATCTTCCTCAGATGTCAAAGGGGATACTCCACAGTCAGTTGACCTTACCAGTGCTGAATCTTTCACTGATTACACTGAAGAGGAGTCAGTACATGAACCTAGAATCAGAGAGGTGGAGGTAAGTAGTAGTTTAGTAATTTCATTTCCTAAAGTAGGCATATTTGTCCTTCATATGAATGTCTTTTTTAACTGATGTTGTAACAATGCTTTGCAGGTGGACGCATTCATAGATGCTGCAGTAAGCTCATTGATAGATGAGACATTGGAAGAGATCTCTGCCAGTCTTCCTGCCCAGGGTGAAACACAGGATACACGTAAGTCCACCCTGGCAGATAAGGAACAAGAGGACTCACAGGTGAACACTAGTGTGATATCTCAGCAGCGGTCCAACATCGACAACTCTGTGACCCCACATCATCATGTGAATGACAGTCCATCACAAGGCAAAGACGAAGGCACACACAAAGACATGTCCGAGCCGCCTTGTTTTGTGTCTGACATACGCAGCGACGGTGATAAGCATGAAACGGTAACTCGTGCACAGGCCAAAAAGGCTGTGCGGTTCAGCGAAAGAGTGTCTGTAGCTGGGGAATGTGATGAAGATGACTTGCCTGAAGAGCAGAGCTTCACTGGCACTAAACACAACAAGCAGCCTGTGGTAGTTCTGCGTGAGATGAACCCAGAGGATGGGACCGAGGTCATCATCAGCGATCACACCACGTCCTCAGCTTTTGTGTTCCAGAACTCCCTTCTTTATGAGCTCGACTGAAACACTTGAGAGACACTTGAATCAATTTAGTGAGCCTACAGGGTGTCTGAACCTTCACTTCTGTGTGGTCTCATAAGATTCATAAATGTACCATTTGATTTGAGAGGATATTGCAGTCATTCTATAACATGATTATGGAAATATTTCCTTTTTGTCTGATGGCCTACAAGAACTGATTTTGCAAACAAGACCTGTGATGTGTGAGCTATTATTTTCCGCTTCCTCAAAAGTTCGAGTTACACTTTAAATGAGCATTACTTCTTCAAAGTTTGTTGTGCAGTTGTATCATCCTGTTAGTTCATTTTTACATGTTGTGATTCTGTGGCTGTGCAGTTCCATCCATATCCAATACAAAGAGCTAAATGTTAACACAGTATATTCTCAGGCAAAGGGAATATTGTTTTGTATTTATTTCAAATTCAATAGTCATTCAAGCTTGTAAATCATTACAATAAGTAAAAAAAAAAGTGTTTACACTCAAGTAGGCTAATGGAGTGCTTTATTCCAACGTCCAAGTGCACCCAATATTCAGACAAGGGTAAACAAACAAAACAAAACAAAACAAAACAAAAACGACAGCACACATATAACATACATAGAACATTCAACCACCAATCGCCACTTCTGCCTCCAAAGTCTGACCTCTTAAATACTGGCACATGAGCTGTGAACAAACCAGCATACTGTCCAGAGCCAGCTTTAAAATCACAGCATCGAGACACCCTTCTATGAGTATATCCAAACAGGCTGATATCACCACACTGGCTAGCTGCCAAAAAAAAGGTCCAGCTGACTCAACCGTTTTGAAATATATAGATAAAACACACACACACACACACACAAAAACACACATTATCTGACCCCTCGCTGCACACAGTTGTCGAGGAACTCGCAGTAACACATGAGCGAGCAGAAGTGGCGTTGCACGGGGGCCTCCGTGCCGCCCATGTCGTCCACGAGGACCACGGTGTGGGAGACCAGGTGGAGGTTCATGCTGACTGAGGTCTGGATGAAGGAGTCCAGGCAGGCGCGGCCGCAGTCACACACCTTGGCAGCGTCCAGCTCGGGGCACAGGTGAAACGGGATGCTCTGAGGTCCGTAAGGGATTCTGTGACATGAAAACAAGGTGTTTAGAACAAAGACGACACACTGTTTTGTTGCAAACAAAGCCACAACAGATTCAGTGCAGAGGCGAAAAACCAGAAAGTCCAGACCTGTCTGACCTAAGATTTGTACAACTGAGAACCATCTCCATAGGGACATAGTACTGTTATTTCTTCAAGCGGATGGTAAATCTTTCTAAGTCATCTACATTTTGGAATTAACATTACATTCATATTTTAACGACAGAGGACATACTATTGTCCTGGGGCTCGGGTAGATTTTGTGAGGTAGAAGATTAAATAAACATCAAGATTGGTCAAAAATAATAACAATAGTGTTACACTTGTGCTTGTGTCCTCACCGGAGATTGACGACAGCCCTGGAAGCTAATTCCTGCAGTGTGAGAGGGAACTTGAGCTGAATGGTGTGGTCAAAGGGATTGGGCTGTGTGAACGGGTTGCCGAACAGGTCCAGGTTGTCCAACGAGAGCTTCCGGAAGTCGCTGGGCAGGTGCGCCAGTTGGTTGTGTGCAGCGGAGAGGTAGCGTAGCTTGGACAGCTGCCCGACGCGAGGGGGCAGGCTCGTCAGTTTGTTGTCGTCCAGCTTGAGGGTGACGAGCTCCTGCAGCTGGCAGAACTGGGCCGGCAGGGCCGGCAGGCGGTTTTGGCTGAGGTCCAGGTGCTTGAGCGTGCGCTGGAGGCTGGAGAGGCACAGGGCGAGGCTGAAGGCCTCCAGGTGGTTGTTGTGGAGCACCAGCTCGGCGAGCAAGCTCAGGTCGCCGATGGTGGCGGGCAGTTTCTTGATGTGGTTGTGGCTGAGGTCCAGCTTGCGGAGCAGCTTGAGGGAGAGCATGCGCATGTCCACACGGGACAGTTTGCAGTAGGAGACCTGCAGGTGCTCCAGGGAGTACGGGAAGTTGGAGGTCAGCGGGTAGTCCTTTTTGGAGACGACGACGAGCTTCTTCTTGGGCTTCTCCACGTCGCGGGCGCGGACCGGCGTCAGGGTGGAGAGAGGCATGCTGTCTGCATCACTTCCTCTGTGAGCCAGGCGCGCAGCGGAGAGGAAGTTCTTGAGACTGTTGGCATCAGCCTGGAGGAGCAATGTCACCACAAGGTTGCTCAAGGGGTTTGCACACAAGTGAAAGACTGTTCTTGCATAACAAAAGGTACAACGAATACAGAACTAAAGGTGCCATGTATGGTATTTCTGGGTTTTCAGAAAAAAACTAATGAAAAACTTGTAGTGTATGACCTTTCTACAATGCAGCAATCTGTACTCATTATTATAACCTGTAATCATAAACTTTCACAGTACAATTTTCCCTTCTATATCACAATTAGCTTTCCAATCGGCAAGCAGGGTTGCAGTCTAATGAGAAACTGGAAAAAAGTATGGCCTATTTAAAACTGAATATCATCAACCTAACTTAGTTCATCTAACTTCCTTTGTGTTCAGTGCATAGCTAAGAAAACCCCAAGGCTGCAAACGGCCTTGTGTCTGATGGTAACAACAACAGAAAAAAAAACTGTGCCCTTTAAAACAATTCATTAATCCAACACATTCGTCTGGCAATAACACCACAGCAATTATGGCAAATGACACAGGGATTACCTTCACTGCTTCAGTGTCGACACACCCTTTTATCAACTACAGATGTCTCTCTGTCCACAGTAAAGAACTACAGATGCTGGGGCACAACATGAAATGTCAGGAGCTATCGTCTGCACCGTTGACGGGGCCTATAACCACATGTGCATGAACTGGGGGAAAGGTCACCCGAGCTCAGCCGCCACTCCAGTTCTCACCCAGGGGAAACAATGACTAAGCCACCACCAGATTCCATTGTTGAAATGCGCCACTGCTCGCGTCTTATTCTTTTTGCAGGACCTGCTGTTACATGCCACGTATCTGGGGGAAAAAAGCCCCTTGCAAACATGGAGAAGTGGCAGCAGAGGTGTAATCACGGGAGAAGGGGGCGGTTGTCACCTGGCTTGCTATGCCCTTGTTTACAGGAGCCAGGGGACTGACAACATGCAGGTAACAAAAGCAATGACAAGACAAGAGAGCAATTGTGCCACTGGTGTCTGTTGAAACTAGTGAATGGTGCTTGCCAAAACATATCCTCCACTCACTTCGAAGAAATGAGCCGTCATGCCTTGACGTAAATTATGCGAGTCACAGTGTGTGTGTGTCTGCCTTCTTTGCATGTTGTCAAACTGTGCATATCTCTTCTATGATGTAGTAACAAAGGAAGCTATATGTATGTATCGTTAGAGAAACATGGATAGTAAATGTCTTACCTTGCTTAAACAGATGTCCACAGCAGGCTCCTTAAGTCTTACAGTGGCTTTACCTTCCTCCATGAACATTGTGAAGAACTTCTCAATGTTTTCCTTCAGCTATTGGACCCAGAAGAGCATGGAAAATTTCAACAGGAAGAAGATTGACAGGAATTTAGTGAAGCAAGATTTGCTTGACGTAATAAAACCTGTATGTTTTCACCAGCTGCCAAATCTATCTGTGATCTAGGTACTGTGGTCTCCCATAACTACAGAACCATGTTTAGGGGGAGTCTGTGAATTGTCATGCAACTTCATTAGCAGGCATAGCTTTTACAATTCAAAAACAAGGGCATTCAAAGTCACAATGGAAACAACACATTTCGAGATAGTAGCATTAGACTAATCTGCTGTACAATATCCCCCTCTTGTTGTTTAAAACACACACACACACACACACACACACACACACACACACACACACACACACACGGATGAAGGGAGCAAAGTCTGGGTCACAAGTAGACACCTACGGTACCCACCTTATACTTTGAGCCAGCTCTGTCTTTTGCTGTACAGATCAACAAATAGATGCTACTCCGCTGCGTTGTTTTGTCCACGTGTCTCCCTATAGATAACACTGCTCTGGCTCCTTTGCCTCGACCTTTCATCCCATATGTAGGGAGCATCCGACTGATGACTTCCACATCGCACTGAAGCTTCATCGTGGTCCCAGTATTTGGCGTAAATCACGTCTCCCAAAAAGTTCCCAGCACCTGCACCTGCAACGTCAACGCCGTTTTCGGGTAAATACTACCAATGCCCATCCCATTTCAAAAAAACAAAAAACACAAACCATGATGTATTAACGTTGCGCAAGATTCCAAATAGTTCTTCTATGTTTAAAATCACAACGCTTCAATGTTTCCCTTTCAGTACTTCGTAGTCACTGCTATTGCCACACGTGGAAAGCACTTAAAAATAAACTATATTATATGTAATTCCACGTGAAGTTATCAGCTAAATCACCTCGCTATTCAAAAAGCATCAACTAGCTCGATAACGTTACGTGTGGCCATGCATACAACGTTTTGATATCGGCTACATTGGCTTGGTAAGCGCCATACACAATTCTGCTACTCATGTCACAAGATAATCAAAATCATGCTAGAAATTACTACATTTTAAAACAACAAAACTTTATGCAAAGTAAAACTTACCCGACTAGCTAGCTAGCAAATGTTACCTTTAGCTAGCGAGCTTGCTGGCTAGTTGGCAAACTTGTGTCTGTACTTAACATCCTCGACGGGAAACATCACAGATTGCTAGACGTTACATTTCTTGATGCATTCTTATCTTATCAGTTGAAATGAGAGTCCGTGTCATTTTCGCACTTCCAACACATTACTGATATTGCTGTCACTGTCAACACTAGCTCCTTGTTGTTTTTGTGGGAACGACTGCCGCGCGCCTGTAAGAGGACACCGCATGCGCAGTGAAGACGTATTCGACCGGCTCTGTTTTGAAGATGATCAAGCACGTTCGCAAGGGTCGCATTTCTTTTAGGTCTATGGTCGCATCGAGTAGCCTACTCCCGATGTAGTCCTTGCGGTGGTCTTTGTTTTAGAAGCCAGTCTTCCTCGCCCACGAAAGTTGAAAAAGTAGACTAATTACAATGTACGTTTTGCACTATGTGAGGGCCTTGAATGTCTACAACAATGTGTGCATCAGGGGCACTGCAATGAAGTCTACGCTGTAGGGCCTAGCCTAGGCTCTAGGAGTGTTGTGCAGAATTGACATCCTGAGCGTTGTTGTCCCATGGCTTTATGTCTGGTCCATTAAGGGTCATCTTTCTTTGCCATATGAGATTGTGGTCTTTCATCCATCAGTTTAAAATTACCCCCATTAGGCCTAGATCCATTAGGCCTACACTTTGTGTTAGGAAAGGGAAACTAGGAAACTATTTCTAATATGGTAGACCTTAGTCTACCTTGTAAATAGCAGCAACAACATTGCATTGCATTTCATTCTTTATCAAGGCACCCAGAGTAGCTATACTTTACAGTGAGGAACATAGCTTCTAAAATCTTTACTGAAATAGAGAGCGGGTCTGGGAACTCTTCATTCACTTCCAATTCTAATAGTCAGCAATGAAATTAAACTCTTACCCAGCGTTTTCGGTAGTAATGTGTCTGTCTTATAAACAAAAGTTTTAAATACAGTTGTTTAGGCCTACTCAAGAAAAATACACAACCATATTCCTAACACTTAATAGGCTACATTAGCTCATCTATTGGTTGTATTGAACAGCACTGCTAACTATACTTCTCAGTCTGTGTCATCATAAAGCCCGCTCCATGCTGGACAAGTGGTTGATTGGCTCCTGTGTTTTTCATGATTTGGACATTGTCTTCAATGGGATGGTCTCCAGATGGACCTGCAGGACCTGTTTTTTCCCAGACATTATCTTCACATGATCGTGTAGTCTACTTCATCGTTTCCTGTCGACCTCAAGTAAGTTTACTTGTTAAAACCTGACATTTCTCCTGTAACAACTTCCGTTATGCCTTGTCCTTTGCAATTCTGATGAATGTTCTGTAGCCCATCAACCATGTATTATGCAGACTATAAGTCTAGAAGACAGTGAATCGTATGGTTAATCTATTTGTGAGATATTCGGTTAGAGAGGTGACAAAAAACTCATGTAGTTAACAGTTTGAACTTCAATAAACTAGAGTAGGCCTATACACTAAACACAATTCGGTTCATGAATGACTCTCATAAAAGACAATCAGAGAAATGATCGTCTCCAACTGAAATGTCTACATCTTAAAGAACACTCTTGAACACTTGTTGTCATGTATACTGCTGCATGCACCAATAACTGTGAGTTGCATGATGTTTACCCAACATCATATGAATTTGACTGCAGTTTAGTTGCACTTCTTCTGTCAACCACTTGGTGGTAGAAAAGATCTGGGGCCAGTCATTTATTGGGAAGGAGCAGCGAAATGTCTATATCGTCAAAGATGTCCTGACATTCTCTTAATATGTATGACTTCATTGGAAGATTGGTGTGTGTGTGTGTGTGTGTGTGTGTGTTGACAATTCATTCAGTGGGGATGTCAGTGTCTCTGAACACATGGGCCTACTGTCTTGGTTTGTTCTTTTCCTTTTCTTCCCATGCTTAATCTAAGAGACAGAAGATTTAAGTACATCTCATTTGTCATTCAGTTTAATCTCATAATTGTCTTGGACAAACCAAAGAAATAATCAAATGTATTTTTTTCTTGTTATATATAGGCTACAGTATGCCTTCATTAGCTGTAGCCTACTACATTGCATTCATTAACAAATTAGCTTGTACAGGCCTTGAAGAAAACAAGGTGAGTTGCGGTGAAGAATATATGTATGACATGCACTGATATGTTATTCTGGCTTGAAGTGTACTTCAAAGTTTTGACATGTTGAAGGTAATACATGCAGCCTAAAGTAGGCTATCTCACGTTGAGTGTCTGCAGAAAGCAATCTCTACACCAGGAAAGATACTCACCAAAACAGATGGGTAATGGTATAGGGCAGAGCAAGTCTTTATGTCCTCCATGCATTCAGATGTCTGATTTGCACAGCATCCAAATGAACTTAGTCTCACTCAGTGTGATTAGGCATGTCAAGAAATACTCCACAATATGGAGAAACAAAGTGGAATAATCTCATTCTCTGTGGCCAAATGACACAACCAGCTCTTTTTTGTAAAACGTCCCCATGATATCCCCTTTGATTTCATCGTCATAAACTAAGATAATAGGTACTAATGCTGTGGGAGACTGGCTGAGTTGTGTGAAATAAACTATGATGTGCCGAGATTCTTGTCTGAGCCTCCGGAACCACTCCGAAGTCCATTAGTCCTCTGATTACACATTTGAATGGAGTGCCTCTGCTCATTTGGGAAAGAGCAGCGGAACATCCGCAGATGTGCGACGGGTTTGTATGTATCCTCCCAAGTTCACAGATTATCCTCCAGACCATTGTGAGGGAGTCTTTGTGGCGACGATCCATTTCCAAGCAGCTGAGTTTTTCGGGGGGGTTCAGGCAGGCGCCTGTGACGGTGCTCTAACTGCATATTATAAAGCAGCTGTAGCCAGCCCCTTTTTTCTAGTCTAATGTATGCTTGAGCTATAAAACCAGAGCCGTTGTTCTTGAAACTGCACGTTTAATAGAAACTTCACAGAATTTATGCTTGTAATATGGTGGGAAACACATGAAACTAACATGATTTCTGCACATGCAGTCTGTAAGATCTGTTTCCTCCGGCACAACAATATTTCTGTGACACCAACCAGTACAATTTCAGTGTAATATTCATATAGTAATTAAAATAAGATGGAGGCAATGTTGCCTCATTACTCAATGGGCATGTATTATTGCAGCAGACTGAGCATGATATTGAATTTTAGATTTATAGTCTCTCAACACAGTGAATATTTTTCATAAATTTCAAAAGCAAACCCCGGTAGGAGATATGCAATCAGTCAAAGCCCACTCTTTTCATCAACACCTCCGAAGTGCGCGAAGATATTTATTCTAGGCCATGAAAAAATAGCAAATAACATTTCATCTCCTCTGGACCTGAAAGAGACTGGAAACAAATATTAAACATTGTGGGCTAGCGGGTGTTACAGAAGACTATTTCATCTGTCAGCACCTTCGTGAACTAGGATTCCCCTTGTCTGCCCAGCTTAGTTAAGAGTATAGGGAAACATCTCTCTCTAAAAGCAGCTGTTTGACAAACAAAGGCACTTTAGGCCTCAAAGCTGGACAGATGAAACTGTGCGATAGCTCAGAGCGCTAGGACTCTGACAGCCAAGGTCTACCGCTTTGCCCTTTGCCCTAAAAGAGCACTGTCCTCTATCCTGGCTGAGGGGTGTTCTCACAGCTTCGCTTGCCTGGAAGTCATTTCACAGCTATTCAGAGTGATATTCAGAACAAACACATTCTCACACTGATTTGTGTTGTTGCTGCAGTAGCTCATTTTCAGAATACCTGCAAGTTGAAACTAACTTCAATATGTGAAGAGTTGGATAGCTGTCAGTGGAATTTCATCATAGCTGTGACCAGGGAGTGGAATGAGCTTCTGGAAATGTTCTATTAAATAACTGAAATGGTATAGTGTGCTGAAAGAAGCCCAAAGGGCTTGTCAAATTTTCAGGGCTGGTCCTGGTAGCATCATCGGCAATCTTACTGCAGATGAAATCCTGTTTGGGTTTTTTTTAGGTCTTTTTTGCCTTTATGTTTGATAGGATAGTGAGAGACTGACAGGACGTGAGTGGGAGAGAGAGAAGGGATCAGGAAATGACCCTGGTCGGACTTGAACATGCAGGCACTTGGACCCCAAATATGTGTTGTAACCCCCTTTGCAGCCCCTCAGCAGATGAAATTTTGATGCAAACAACTGACAATGAATGGAATCCTGAGTCTCAGTAGTTTGGAAATAGAGGGTAAAGGCAGACATAGAATGATTTAAATGGTGGAACTGATGTGTTCATTAGCTATAGTTATATACTGGAAAGGATATGAAAACAACTTGTATAAATGTGTAACAGTACGATCAGTTATTGTGGATAAAAGCTGTACTCTTTAATGAAAAATGCAATAGAATGTGTAGTATCAGACAGTGAGGTTCCTTTTATCTTGACAAAAACCAGTAGCTTGACTTTGCTTATCTAAACAGTCTTGCAGACTTGCATGTCACTTGTGATATCACAGACATTTTAATCAAACCAACTGAAATAGTGTTCATTTTCAGCAATACTTTTCAAAACCCCACATTCAAAATAACACGGAGTGTTCGGCATGTCTAGGGAAAATGTACACAGTAGTTCTCATAGAGCATTTTACATTCACTCTTCTACAAGCACTCTTTCTCAATTCTCCTGGAGGGCATTGAAATTACTGTTGAGTCTTCATCATGTATGTGTTTCAAATGAATCAACATGATGAGATTAGTGCCGGAATGAAAGTGATCCATGGACTCCTGTTAATGTGGGCAATAAATCCAACTGTCTGTTGGTTGGCCATGTAGCATGGATCGAAGTCAGGCAAGATCATAGACTCATCAACCACACTCATGAAAATCACGCTTGCTAGATAGTCAATTTTATTCCGTTCGAGAGAAAAAAACACCCTCTCAGGCTCGCGCAGATAGACTCTCTGACCAAAGAATGATGACAAACAATGATGATTATGGAGGTCCTGACATGGCAAGTGGGGAAACACTAAGAGAGGACCTCCGTAATGCCAGAAGGGGAAATGAATATATTCAGTCTAATGATCAGGAGCCTTCCATTGACATTTCACAAAAATCCAATATTCATCCTCAGTGAAAGCAATCTCAGCGCGTCTCCCTTTCTCTCCTGGTGATGTGTTTTCCGAGCGTGCCGCAGACCAATAAACATTTATAACCCTCACATACATTTGGCATCAAGCCCGCCCACTTCAGCTCCCATGCCACCACAGCGGCCCCGCTATAATAAGCTGACTGGTGTGACATGGATGATTGTGTGTGTTAATATGAGTGTGTGTGTGTGTGTGTGTGTGTGGTGGAGGGGTGTTTTGAGTGTGTGTTATTGTGTGTGAGGGGGGGGGAGTGGAGGTATGTAGGTAGAGTTCCACTGGAGAGCTCCCGCAAACATGCAAATCAACAGTGCCACACACACACACGAGGTTACGGTTCAAGTGCACAGCACTGACGACATTCACAGGGCTATGGGGACCTCAGTTTCCATACAAGGCAATATCTTAGAAAACCACAGGGGGATCTGGGAAAATGAGTCGACTTAGTAGACACGACTGCACCACACGGGGGTGAGGGTGAGGTAGGGGGGAGTGTCAAATGAATATGGTAACGAGCCATTAACTATGCCTGCCTGACTTTTAGTGTCAGAGTTTATTTGGTCAAGTTTGCTTTCTGGATGTCTATGGATGAGATCCATTTAACAGTGGAAGATATATGTTTTAAAAAAGAAGGGAATCATATTCCTGATATGGCAAAAGTTTAACATGTGCTACAGTATATGACATATATACCGTATTTCACATAGGCCTATCAAGGATAAGGGAGTTTTTAGGCATTGAAATATCACAATGTGCTCAGTCTATCTGACTTTCATGACACATTTCTTGTCAGGTGTAAGTGTAGATATTGTAATGTTGTCGTCATGTGGTGACTGAATGTTGACTGTGAATGTAAATGATATTCGTCTTGGCTGCCTGGCTATCTATCTCTCTGTCTCTCTTCGTGTGTGTGTGTGTGTGTGTGTGTGTGTATGTGTGTGTGTGTGTGTTAGTGTGTGTGTGTGACTGACTGTGTGTGCATGTGTGTGTGTGTGTCTGTGTGTGTGTGTGTGTGTGTGTGTGTGTGTGTGTGTGTGTGTGTCTGTGTGTGTGTGTGTGTGTGTGTGTGTGTGTGTGTGTGTGTGTGTGTGTTAGTGTGTAGGATTTAAAGCACCTCCGGTTTAGCAGCATTGGCTCCACTGCTGATGTTCTGGCCAGGGTATTGGTCGCTGAGCTCCAGGCCCAGCAGTGGTCCGAGCCCTCTATCAATTCCAAGTGCACGGAGCAGCTCTGTATCATATCTTTGGGCGCATCAGCAGTCAGGTCCAGAGATCACCATTGATCTCCTTTAATGAGGTACACAGATACAGTTTCCCTTTTTTTGTGCAAGATAAGCTCTCAAAAGCCCAAGAGACAGCAATTAGGCCATGCAAGTGTAGGCATCCCATCCAGGCTGTGCATATACTGTATCACTGCGGTTGTCTTTGTTTGATATTATGTATGGCAATAAAGGCCAGGTTTACTGAAGGGAATGGAGCCAAAATTGTTTGTGCATATCGTTTTTTTTCCCCAATAGCATGATCTGTGCTTCGATGTGTTATAAATCATGTATGCATTATCAGCAATATTTTTGATATCTAGTTGGCTGGCTGTCCTTTGGACAGTGGTGCCCCATACATATGTTGCAATGCATGCCTTTCAGCATCTGCACTTTTTAAAGCAACACTAAAGCACTGTTCCTCTGTCGCACGCGCGCTATTTGTTTATATCAGCAAATAACGATGCCCACAGACAAGGTAGAGTTTGTTGCATGATTCTATGAAAGTATGATGTATTGCGAGTCAAGCAAGTCAAATTTGTAGTTTCTTATGTCTCATTTCATCAAACTACAGGTACGCTACAGTATACCCGATCTGGTAAAGTTGCATAATGTGGTTTTAGCCGATAGAGGGCCGTTCACCTTGTTACGAGTTGATGAACCGCTGAAATGATTTTAGAAACATTATTTTATGGCACAAACAAATCTTTAATGTTGCTATAAATGTTATAAGCAAATGAGTATTCACCACCATCATCAGTGGGGGAACCAGAGGGGGGGGGGGACTTGTCATCTCTTTGTGTTTTCAGGGTATATTTATTATTCTGAAAGGCACAAAAAAAAGTCAAATTAAATAAAAGGTTATTCAGGTTTTTGTTTGAGATTACCTTTTCACATATCTGGCTTTTCATGAAAACACCAATGTTGATCAGGCCACAGGAGTGCAAGATGGAAGCCGCTGTACAAATTGTTCTGAGACTAGGGGATTGCACTTGCGTATCTCCACTAATACGCACTCCCATAGAAAATGAAATAAATAGACAAAGAGAACATTAAATAGCTGGAATGAGCTGTTCAAACACCTGTTTTCCTTGGTTAGCCAACTGATTTAGCAATTAGAGGAGCTCTATAGTTTCTTTTTCAGTCTAAATTGGCATGTGTAATAATAACATATACACACACAATCATCTGCTAAATACAATAACCATAGCCATCTCTATTTAAAAGTGTAGTTCATAACGGCAAATGGTTTAAGGGTAATTTGTAATGTTTAGCATCTTATTACGCAAACCCTCACCCCACAAAAACACCTGTGTTCCTTTACGGCCACAGAGCATTATATCCATGCCTGCAGCCAAATTAAAATGGCCACAAACCGGCCAAGAGAAAATCTGTTGCCCTCCCAATTTTACACAGTGGGAGTTTAATTAGTTGAGCTGAATGTGTTCAATTAAGGCAGTGAATAAACAAAGAAAAAACAGTAAAAACACACACACACAAAATAAATAAATAAATACAAGGATGGAACATGAAACGAGTTTAGCTTAAGCTGCTACACCAGATTACCTTGTTGACCTTAGTGGAAATTAACATGGGCAACTTTCACCCTTCTCCTTCTTAATTAAACTATAGCAAATCCCTGGGTGAGATCTTGGCCCATGTGGCCGAAATGGCAATCACCCATGGAAGAAATTGCCAATTTGCAATGGTGCCAGTGTTTAAATACTCACAGTGTTCCCACATTTATTTTTTCATGTCTGGAATGTAGCCTGGCATTCAAATCAGCACAGGCAAGTTCCTCCAATCTCTAATTGTGATGTTTCCCTCGCCAGCTCACACACAAACCAATTCACTGCCCCGACCACACACACACACGCACACACACACACACACACACACACACACACACACACACACACACACACGCATGAATACATAGCGCACACAAAGACACACAACACAGGTTGTGAATTTAGAGAGGCGTATAAGCCTAACATTTCATATCAAAGTATTTTAAGAAGGCTGTATCAAACTTTATAAATTAATTTGCCCTCGAGGTTAGGAATTAAGCTACTTTGCTCAGAGTGTGTGTGCGTGCCACATGCCAAACAGCATGTGAGAGAGGAAACCAAGGTTTCTTTTTTGGACGTGTTTGTTTTTTGCACACAATTAGTCTACCTGAACCAAATTTATGTGACTGCTGTGCTGCCAAAATGGGGGGGGGGGAAAGCAACAACTCCACAGACATTCAGAGAAAGGATTAGCCTGAAATATCTGTTTATATTAGATTCATGTACATTCAAAATGAGAGATCTTCCATTTATGGGGTTCCAATACATTAGCATTAGAAACCTTAACTGAACAAGTTATAATTACACCACAATTTCTGCCCGGAGAAACTAGTGGTGCTCCATGAATGGAATATTACTCTCCTGGATTTAGAAGGTTTAGAAGGCATTGGCATGTGATCAATTATAACATTTCATCACAGTAAATATGGATGTGACAGCATCATTACTTGACTGCTAAAAAGGCCTATCCTTGCAACCCCCATGCATGTAAAGATGCCGTTTGAATGTGATGATGTGATTCCATATCTTCATGTGTTGAGTTTAGCAGAACGGATTAAAAAAGCAACCTTTCAGTGGCAAATGCCATATACTTCTAAACTTGACAGAATGACTTGTACAAAAATTATAGCCATGTGATACCGGACCATTTCTCAAATCTCAAAAGTTGAGGTTGGCAGTGGATCTGTGGACCCTTCATTTACTTCTGATTTCCAAGTGGGCATAACCAGCAGTGAAATTTAACTCAAATCAAACTCTTAACAAAAATATTCGGAATTACAGCTAAAAATGTTATTTCTTGTAAACGAAGGACACAGGAAAGATTCATTTTATCTTGCTTCCTTCCCGTGTTTGAATTAAAATGGAGAAAATATGGAATATGCTCAGGACTCTCCACCCCCCTCCAAAATATCAAAGACACCAAAAGATGCCAACCTCCATGTTCTTCATCAAAAGCCCTGCAGATCTGTGCATAAATATCTATTTTTTTCCCCTCTGCATCGTCTTTGATTCACTCTGTTCCCTGTCAGGAGTATCCTCACGAAAAGGTGAATGTGTCCTACTGACAACACCATCTCTACTGTGCAGACAGAATACACACCAGCGTCTCTAAAAAGCCATTTGCACTGGCATAGCCCTTTAGCTACGAGCTAATCCCTAATACACTTCAAGACCAAATATTGCAATGGGCCGAGTTAGCAAAGGCACCAGTAAAGGGTGGAGCCACTATGGTGCCTGCATGCTGTAATTTATTGGTATTTGGTAGCATTTACATTGCCTTCCAGTGCACTCTGTGCAGTAGGCTGTGTCTGTGCCACTGATTACAGCTCCAAGAGATGTGATGCAATGTTAAGCAATTTATTTCTGATTATTTTCAGAGTTGCATTTCAGGTCACCTTCACCTCTGAAAACTCCCAGCAGAGCAAAAGACCAAAAAAAAGGGTCATCGTTGTGCATGAGCATGATAATGAAATGCGTTTGGAATCCAGTTAATATTTTAATTGCATTCCGTTTTAATTAACAGTAAACATTATTTCAATTTATAGGATAATCCCGACACAATAATTGAGCACATACCATTATACGTGGCATCTGAATGCTCTGAAAACCCCATATGCAACTGAACCCACAACTTAAAGGCAGCTTAGACAGCTCATAAGACAAATGGGTTTTTTTGGTGAAGAGAAGATACCATACGAGGTCAGAAGCGTCACACTCCAATAAGCTCCTGATGAGATGCTGGACCCTATGGAGAGAGGCTGGATGTAGTTCTGTAGCAACATTTTAAGGAGATATTAATCTGCTATCCTGGTCTCCTTTCAGCTCCTGCCCCATTTGGAATGATTGGCTTAATGGTGCATGTAAGTGATTGCAAATAGCTTTGCAAATGTATGCATGGTCAGAATACCAGAAACATTGTAGAAATGGACTGAAATGATTAATCTATCAATTAGCACCGGAAAAAGTTCACTTAAATGGGTGGGAAAGCTGTGATAATTGAATGCATGTGTGGCAAAGTGTGCATGGCAGAAGAAGCAGAGAGACTAGAGTGATTAGTCCGTCGTTAGCATTTTAATGTGTCCCCAGGCCTCTGTAGATGCTCTCAACTTCTGACTAACCTACTGGAAGCTCTGGAAGTGTACAGGGCCAGAAAAAGTCACACTCAAGTAAGCACAGCCGTGCGGTTGAAGTTTCCGAGTGAATCACTCAACGTAATGGGTATAGCGTTGCAATAGATGTGGAAGAAAATGTTGGAAATGGTCATAGACTGTGGAGGAACTCCATGCACAGAATGCTCACGATCTTTGATTGAGGTCGTTAACACCAGCAACTATGATAGAGCACATCTTTGGATGATGATATTTTCTTTTTGGCTTGTTGTTTAAAGGCTGACTTGCATTGATAATGAGACTTGACATTTAAATAGATATTTTAAGTGCTGACAGATGCTAGCACTTTTTGAACTGTAAATATTTTTTTTGTCAGCGCCATGTATTCAGAGTTTGGATAATGATGTGGAACATACTCTATTTGAACTACAGATTCATTTAAGTGAAGAAACACACACAGTAAGTTGTTTCATAATCATGAAGTAAGACTCTAATCTTTTGCCAATATAAAATAGTTACTTAGGCCACCCATCTGCTCAAATGAGAAAAGTACAATGAGCAAAAGGCAAAGGTTTTATGGTCTTTGTTCAATATGCATGACTGATTTTGAACGTGTACTTTACCCAATACGTAGTGATTGTGGCATGAATGTAAGTGTGTGCAATATGTGGAGTAAAGAAAATGTGATCTCAGGGTGGGTATTATACAATAGTTCCGTCACCTTTAAATAATGGCTTCAAACTCATTTTGATGTCACACTGACTAACAATAAGGATAATGGAGTATCTGACGTCCCCATTATCCTTATCTGATGTTGCTGATGCTCGCCCAGAACACCTGACATGGCACTATGCGACATCATTGTCACGGGTAGTAGCATGAACCTTTTTGGCAGTTTGAGAGGAATTGCGTAGTTCAGTGCTAAACGGTACCCAGTACCTTGAAAATTTATGAAAAGGGGTAATTCCTACATTGTGCTGCTTTAGCGCACGGAGAATAAGTATCTGTTCCCTGCCACTAAACTTTAGAAATAATCACAGTGAGTGTTCCAGTGATCATGAAGGGAAAAGTAGAGGAAGATGCAGGGATAATGACATCCTGAGCATAGTACACACACTGAGAGAGGACATCAGTGCACTTGGTAAGCGCAATCAGATTTAAATCTACTTCCAATTTGCGGATCCATTATGAAACATCTGTGGAGAGGCACAAACCAGCCTCCGAGAATAGTTTTGGGGAGACCAGGAGGGACGGAGGAGAGGCAAATCTGTTCAAGGCTGTTAAATAGTCTTCAAGTAGTTACGCAGGCATTGAGGAAGTCATCCATCTTAGAGAAAACCCAAAACACACTGAGTTAAACAGCCAATAACCATTCAGAGTATTTTAAATGTTTGTATTTTTTTTTAAGTATGACTGCTATTGGGGATGAAAACTCATCTCAGAAGAATCTGCACACTTGCTCTTTGACACTGTATGAATACAGCACACTCAGTGTGCCGGTTATTTGCATAAACCTGTTTGTCTATTCATTATTCATTATTCATAATTCACACACCAACTGTGTGGTTTCAATCCACCGTTGAAATGTAATAGGCTTCAATGGCTTTTCACCCCTTTCCCTCCCTGACAGAAACATGGTGATATCTCATTTGTCCTCCGAAGCTCCGCACAATCCAAACACATAATTAACACAACGTTCAGGATTAATTTGATAGTCTTGGCTTTTCATGCATGGGTGACACTGGGTAAAGTATTAATTGCTGGCTGACGTCCTATGAGTCAATAAGGGTGTCCTTCTCCCCCAAAACTGACTGACTCTGTTTATAGCTGTTTCCAACTCAGTGTCACATACGTGTATGCCCAGCCTTATGTTTTCCAATGGGATTTACCTGTCACTTGCCCAAATGGCCCTGCCATTTTTTTTACGAGACGAGATAAACGTTTGACATTTAAACATGCTCTGTGGTCTGATGCTTCAGCCAATCAGTTGATGAGGATTTATCTGTAGCCCACGTGACCAAGACACGTTTGAATAAAGTGACTAATGCTGGCAACTGTGCACTTCCAAAATATGCGAAGCCTTCATAAGACAGTGGCATTTCAGTAATTTCATCCCATTTGTTCCAAAAAGAGTACGACATTTGCATGTTTTTACAAGTGGTCCACTACTATGGCAAACTTTCACCGTGACATCCTTGTTTCTCCTTTTCTCCTCTCTCTCTCACACATACACACACACACACAGACGCACACAGACGCACAGACACACACACACACACACATACAGACACGCACACAGACACACAGACACAAACACACTCATGCACACATGCACACAGTCACACACATGCACACAGTCACACACACACACACACACACACACACACACACACACACACACACACACACACACACATGCACACAGACACACACATATGCACACAGACACACACAGACCACTGGCCCCGGGGACTCCAGTGTTCAGCAGCGCTCCATTCTTCAAACACCGAGCCCACACACTGTCTGTCCACTGGCATGTTGCACCAGCAGCACATCCACAAGCTTCCTATTGACTCTGTAAATTATTCATCAAAAGGAGTCAGCACTGGGGGGCTTGGGTTGCTGTCGACTGCTCCGGCCCGACACAGACTACATCGGAGAATCAGACAGGTCAGTTTGGGATATCAACATCACTGAACTTTCCACAAACTGTCCCAGGAGAGTTGAACACAGCTTTCCTCCTGTGGAAGGCAAGCACTGCTTGTAAATAGACCGGTATTGTTAGCAGGACTTCAAAGAGAGCTACTGTAAAGCCATTTTGGTTTTGGTAGCAAGCTGTAGGTGTTTTAAGGTTCTTTATAACTGCTTAATATATTGTAACTATAGGTATTGCATTGGTGTTCTGTAATAACATAGCAGGAGAAAATGTTCTATAATACTGTTATTGTGTCTGTCCAAATTTAACTGTACTATAATACTATACATATAGTGCATTGAACATATTCTAGACATTTTACATAATACACTGTCCCATTGTAATAGCAGTACATCTGCATGTGACACAATACTTACCACCAAAAAATTGCCAATCAAAATTGGTCTTAGTAATCCCCACATGGGCTTTTGAGAGAGATCACAAGAGGTTTGAAAGCGACCTAACAGTTGAAAGACAGACAGTGTTAGCGTCTGAAAATGAAGGTGTTATTGCCCTAAACAATTTGTTCACTGGGGCTGTCATGCTCTCAGCCCTCCGGCAGAACAGAAAGGTTAACTGAGCCTCTGTAACACACTCTGACTGGGGACCTAGTTTCTAAAGAGGAGATGAGACATACTGTAGCTGCTTCCACTCTAAACAAAGACAAGACCGTATATCTTTTCCCCTGGTGAGATTTTAAGAAGTTTGTAAAGAAAGTAATTGAGCGGATCAGTTAGAATATTTCCCCTCCATAACGGTAGGCCTATACTTTGTTTTGTAGTCTTTCCTGAATGGACAGATGAAATTGCACTGCAGCTCAAGGAAGGAAGGCCTAAAAAGGTGGTCTGGAAAAAAGCTTGTCAGACAGCCATGTGAAAACACTCATATCCGTAAGTGCAGTGAACTGAATCTCAGCATCTGGGAAAGCATATGTTTTGGGTAGCTGTTTAGCCTCTTCTAGTGAGGTAATTGTAGTAATGCAAATCCCCTCAACAGCATCCATGCAGCTAGTGCATCCAAAACCCTGAGACGGATTCTCTCAATTGTCCCCCGAAGATGGAGATAGCGGTGAAATGTGAGCCTCCGTAACTGTCGCCGCAAAGACAGAGCCTTTCTAACGTGCGAGCCCATTTGGTGTCATGTCTCAGCTATTGAGGTGAGGAGTTGGGATATCACTGTAATGAAATGGTGGCTCTGCCCAGCGCTAAGGGGATTAAGTGAACGCTGTGGCGGTCCCAAATGGATGGGAGCACACTGAAGTTGGCACATGGGTGCGCATCAGTGGGTATTAGAATTACACCTGTCCATGGGGGGCCTTGAAAGAGAGAGAGAGAGACAGTCATCGGGAGATGCGAATACCCTCTGAGCCCACCGTGGCTGTTAGCATTCATGAGGGGTCATCCCTATGTTCCCTGGGTCCTAGGTTCCCTGTTTTTCCCCAAAAGGGTCCTATGTTCCCTGGTCGCAATACATACATATGTATTTGGGAAAAGCCGGGAACATAGGACCCGGGGAACATAGGTACTCCCCCTTCATGATAACCAAAGAGGCTCCGTTCTTGTGACGCTGAAGTTGGATGTGACAAGCCGCAACAGCGTTCTGTGAGACCAGGTCTCCTCCAGCACAAGCTTGGCAGTGAGTTACCTGCATGGTCGGCCATCTTGTTTGCGCAAAGTGTAGCCTACAGTAGAGCCACCTCAGAGGCATCATTCTACCATCTGACTGTATGATAGCGGCTAGGCTGGGGCTAGCTCTGGGTCTGGGTAAGTTCCTCACTGATACAGTCAGCCATGGCCCTAGCAAAACTACTCATTAGTATGGTCAATATGTCTGAAATGAGTAGACGCATTAAAAGATTAAAATAAGATAAAGTCAAGCAGTGTGACATTAAGACGCTAATCTTCTTCACAATTTAAAGAGGGAAGGAATTTTAATAGGTCAGATATCGGTTTCATAAAATATTACAAGAGGAGTTTAATCGGCGGCTATAAATTGGAGGGAGAAGACGAGCATTAGACAAAAGACAGTTTAGCATGGACTGCATGGGCAACTGTTCTGATGTAAGAACATGGCAGTGTCTGCTTGAAACCTTATATTACAGTGTGATCGTACATGTGACCGATATACTTATTCCTTTCACTTTGTGACACACTTTATGAAACTGTCCACAGCTTTTGCCGGAAACACTGCTTTTGTATTGTTCACCTTCAGTGATTTAAAGTAGGTGACAGTCTGTCAGCAGATAAAACAAAAGCAGTGGTTAGTGTTTGTTTATGTTACACAATATTTTTTTGAGTCTTTGAACACATTTAAAGCAGGCTCTCCAGAGAAAATGAGGGCTGCGGTGCCTTTGATCCTTGCCAGGCGCTCCTATGCAAAGGCGGATATGATCTTTTTGAGCTTGACAATGGCGGCCCACCCCAACCACAGGCAATATTTCATGTTATTGAAAAAAAAGAGAGAAATTTACAGGGTGGTGCTGAGAGGGGAAATACTTTAGGTATTATTCTGTTGCTCAAATCCTCCCTTTGATTGCCCCAGTTGACGGAGGAATTGAATTAATTTTCAAAGAAGTTCAGATTTAAATCTTATGCCCAAAGTCATGCTTCTTGGAGCGTTTAGTGGTGTAACCAGCAGTTTTGAATTTATTATGATTAAAACCTGTATTTTACAGTGCATAAGGGGACATTTTTATTCAGGCAAACGCCTCACGTATCCCCTCTCTAATATGACCTGTAATAGATGAAGATTATTCACCTTTACTGAATTTTTAGATGAAAATATATCGGCTTTGGTTTGAAGTGCTCTACACGACGTGCACCGAAGGTTAAAGTAATGAGTTTTCTGGAGAGAGAATAAAAAGGAAGCCTTCTGTTTGAAGGGCATCAACAATAAGTCATCGGATGACTTTGTTTATCGAGCTCACCAAGATATTTTCAGTCCACAATAAATAATGTGTTAGTTTTAATATATCCAAGCATATATCCAGGGCAGCCAAATTCACTTATCCATTCAAAAGAATTATTTTTTTCATCAAGTGTGTTGAGTTACCACCATTCCTTTTTTATTTGAATAAATACTCTGTGAATGAAGTAGCCCATGCGTGAAAAGCAGACATCATGTTGGCTAGACCCACGGCTCATTGTGGTCAGGAGGTTTCTTGGCACTATATACCACAGCAGAGTCTGTGATGTCATCAGCAATATGGTCGGGGAGGCTGGTCGACACAAACAAATATGCACATGCACGCACACACACACACACACACACACACACACACACACACACACTGTACACACACACACACACACACACACACACACACACACACACACACACACACAGACACAGACACACACACACACACACACACACACACACACACACACACAGACACACAGACACACACACACACACACACACACACACACACACACACACACACACAGACACAGACACACACACACACACACACACACACACACACACACTGTACACACACACACACACACACACACACACACACACAGACACACAGACACACACACACACACACACACACACACACACACACAAGTGACAGTGTACATGGGGCCTCCCCCCGGGGAGTGTGTTGTTGTGGTGGGCAGGGGGCGAGAGCATGTCCTGGCACTGCTGTGCCCAGTCAGGAGGACGGCCGCAGTGCCACAGGAGGACTGGGCCTGGGGGGGGGCGGGAGCTCTGCTAGGTGGTCTTGCTATTTTGTATACAAAAAACAAAAAAGCAAACAAACACACAGGCCAGCAATAAACTCAAAAGAAAAGCTGGAAAAAGGACAGGCAACTATAAGCACCAGGTAGAACACAATGCCAAGCTGAGACACTTGTAATGAACAAGCTTTTTTTTTTTTTATCTCCCCCCGATTGCTGTCACATCCATATGTATATTCCCTTGCGCACGCACATTAGCGTACATGCTCACTGGCATCTCCCATCTTATTGGAAATCCTGCCACCAAACCTTATGGATGGATTAACATTTACATTGCTGCGAGGGGAACTCATTACCCAGAGTGCCTCTCACTCATTAGGCGAGAGAGGGCTGCTATTTTACTTGATTTCTGTCCCCTTTTGTTTGCCGAAGTCTGGAAAAAAGTTTTAATACTGCCTGCAGATGCAAAATTGTAACACACTGGGATTACGCTGCCCCCGAGCCGACCGTTTTCAATTTGTATGGGTTTGACTCTTTTGATGACAATTCAGGTGAAAAGATGTTTAGGGTTTTTTTTTTCCATGTAAGGTAATGAGATTTTTAATTAGTGAAGTCTTTCAAGGGACATCTGGGCGTGTCGTGGGAGGTTTGCAATACATTTTTATAAGGGTATGCATTTAAAGAGGCTTCTTTTCATTATTTAACTTGGGCGAATATGTAAACTTTGCTGTTTTGAAGTTAGACAGATGCACTTCCACTGAACTGTAAATACACTTCAAATTACTGCTCTTGCAATGCTCAGGTGATATTCAGAATTACTAAAGAGAGATGCAAATCAGTGATACTCGATGAACAGTTCAGAGAACCTTTTTTTGGGGGGGGGGGTTCATGTTGCCTTTCCAAGATTACCCGAAGTTTTGGAATGAATCGGAATGTAGATGAGTTATTATTGGCTCTGGTTATTAGAGCATTCATGTAGAGGCACGGTGCCTCAGAGAAGCCTGCCGCACAAGAATAGATCAGACGTGGCTTCCTAAATATCACAAAATGTCACTCATATGTTCTCAGTGGTGGTAGAAATAGAAGTGGCTGCCTTTTTTTTAAAGGAAAAGCAAGGTTGCCACGGTGAGTGAGGCCTTCTCAGACTTTGTGACGTTTATATGAAAAAGAGCATACACAGTCTATTTGACACAGTTCTCCGTGGCATGAGGCGCCATGGAAATAGAGTTCGAATGACAGTAAAAAAGACCTTTGGGCTATAGCATTAGAGCGACGATACGGCTATTAAAGTCATTTTGGTGATGGGAAGTGGGTGGGTGGCTGAAAGGTAGACCTTTTTTAAAAAAAAAAAAAGAGTGGGTGGGTGGGTTGGAGGGGTACTCTGGTCTCTCGCTCCTGACAATGGCTGTTTTTACACCAGGTAATTTACAGCACATACTAATCACAGTGACTCTCTGCGGTGTCCATAATGCCGGGAGACGGTAATGCCATAATGGCAGGCCTAATAAAGTTCTGCGGCTCTTATTATTGGCAGGCCCTGGATTTTAACTCCGCCATTATTCGCCACCGCGGCGGCCGCTGCCGCTTCCGCCGCCGCCACCGCAGCCTCGGTGTGAAAGGTTAGCGAGAGCGAAGATGTGCCAGGGAGGGGGTGGGTGTGAGCAAAAAGTCTGTGATAGAGTCCCTCTCAGCGTTTTCTGTCCGTGCCTTTGGGTGTGCAGGTTCCCAAATTGAATTCACACGGTGTACCCTGTTCCGCTTTTACGCCTGCACACACCTCGCCTTCCCTCATCTTGATTGATAATCGGGTTTCTCCTGAGTGGTCGTTCTGGCCTGTTAGCATTTACTGAAAAGGAAGTAATTAACACATCGCCAGGAAAGGTAGCCCCTGTGAAAAGGTGAAAAATGCGCTCAAAATAATAATAAAAGGACTTGGAATGAGGCTGGCTCGTGGAGAATGGAGGCCGACTTCCCCCTTCTCCACATCAAATCTATGCAGCCTTGGCAGTTATTCACTGCTTATGGAGTGATGGATAGAATGTCCCATCGATCGTCCGGGGGAGGCGATGAGCTAGGTGTCGACGAGGGGAGCAATCCAATGATTGCTTTCTGCTCACTCTGAAAGTCTCCGGAGAAACACCTGCACTCCCCCGAAATCTCCAGAAAGAAGAAGAAGAAGAAGAAAAAAAAACAACCAACCCCTCTTGCTGCCTTGCGTTGTTTGTTTTAGATCTGTGTTGTATGCATTGGCCACGCGCATATCCGGTCACAATGGAAACCTCTCCATCTCGGTGCAAGGGGATACAGAGGAGCCATAATGAATCATGCTTGAAAAAAAAAAAAAAGAACTTGGCAGAGGCTTTAATTTGTTTTCTGCCAAACAAAGACGTCCTCTCCATACAAGGGCAGGGAGGGAGGTTGCTGTACCTGTCTGAACGGCAAAACAATGCACGCAACACTTGAGCTATTATCCTCTGGGAGAAATCCTTTCAGTTTAGAGAGCTGCTAATCCACACCCCCAAGTCTGCGAGACAACTCGTAATTACATCCTGGTCTCCATTATTTAGTACACACGACAAAAACCTTGATGGATTTAAACCGCTCAATGGGTTGAAATGCTCCTTGTAGGGGCCTCCTTGAAAATGGGCCACACACAAATGGCTTTTTTTGAATTCACAACACAGCGAAATTTTAATCGGAACTCTCTCTCTCTCTCTCCCGGTTGGCCATGTTCTTGTTATTTGTGGAAGAATGCCAATTTTAACTTCACAAATGACACGCATGTTGCTGCTGTCGACGTTGGCCACCATGCCCTTCCTGCCGACACACAAATCCCCAAGTTTCCCTCGCCGCAATTAGAAGTCACCAAGATCCTCCTGTCAAAGTGAATATGTCTTCCCTCCTCTCTTCCCCGCTCCGTGCCGGGTAAACGCAGTAAATAATTGAGCAGCGAGGACGTCGCTTTTTGCTCTATGATGTCTTGATTTCTGCGCCAGCGGAAGCAGCCGCGGTTTTCAGCCCGTAATGAGTTGCCGAGGGTCCTTTTGTTGGGTCCTTCGCCACCTTGTCAGGATCCCGCAAGGGCACTTTCATCTGCTCTTGGCCCTTAGTGCTGATTTTGGATTCTGCCGGTGTAAGTAGTCAGTAAGTAGTTAGGTCACAGTAGGATACTGTGTCTCTGAAGCATTAAAAGGCACTCCAGGAAACCTGAAATAAATAAATAAATAAGTACATGCATGCATGTTGTGGAGCCGGCACTGTGCTTCAGCATACCTTATAACAATGCGGTATGTGTGCTTACCGGTACATATTGTCTAGTGTTTCATCCGCAGAAAGGACAAGATGTCAGGCTTTGGACAGGTATATTGGTTGTAATAATGGGCAGTGTCCTTTAAAGAGACCAATCTGTTTATGGCATTTTGCACTGCAGTGGGCCACATGCACTTGAAGGTGTGAATGCATGAATTGCAAACTCTTGTTTAAGAAAAAGGTGTTATTTAAAGTTAAATGAAAAAGGAGCTGGATTTGAGGTGTTTATATGGAAGGATGCAACACTTTCTAATAGACCACAATATGTCCTCTACATGATGAGCCTATCAACTATGCACTTAACAAAGGTGTTAATCAAAACTTGTATGGAATGCATCAATGAGATTTATTCTGTGCATCACTGAATAGACAATTGCGTCTTATATGGTTGATTTAATTGAATTTCTGTTATCATGCTTTCTATTCCGCCTCTCACCGAAAATAGATAGGCTAAGGGTTACATAGAAAAGGAATCGTCTCATTTTTGTTGACAAAAGAGCAATGAAAATTGGAATTGAAAATGCCCAGGCACACCTGAAATGTGACTTGGTGATTGAAAGCATCTGGGTCCTTTCTTTATCAATCTTCTTGAACTCATGCAATTTTTCCTCTCACTCTCTCTTTCTCTCTCTCTCTCGCTCTCCTCTCTTTCTCTCTCTCTCTCACTCTTTCACTCTGTAGCACAAATGCCAATAAATGTTTATCCAGCACAATCTTTCAAGTGAGGCCCTTCTGAAATGACGCCCACAGATATAATTTATTACACTGTTCAAAGGCCCAGATGAGACTGGAGCATAAAACTGAGATACAGTTTCCAGGTGGATCTTTTTTTTCTTAGGGAATGATTTCAAACTCCATTACTGACGCCGCCCAAGCCGGAAATGCTTTGATCGTCTACAAGTTTCTGTCATTTACGCTTTCATGGTACGAGCGCGCATGAACGAGCTGTGATGAACGGACATCCTGAAACGGGCGATAACTCCCCGTCAATTATAGCCATGTCCAAACTCAAAATCGCTGTCGATGAATAAAGTTGCTTGGTTGTGTTCCCAGCAAGGGAGCAGTGTCAACACTGCCATGACAACAATGGCTTCATATGATGCTTTGACGTTCTCTGTGGAGACCCCGGAGATAACCTAGAGAACGTTGTTTTCCACATGGCCTCTGTCGCTGTTAAAAAGTGAACGTGCTGAAACTCTGGGTTGCAGGTGGCAACTGAGCCTCTCTTCAACAACACCAGCTGGTGCTTTAAACCAGCCGCAAACAAAATGCTAATGGGGCTTCAGAACATTACTGAAAGTAGAGAGAAGGGAATTCTAGCAAACAATAAAGCAGATAAACACATTTGAAACGAAACTGTGACTGACCTAAAGATAAACAACCATTTTGGCAACGATTTATTAAAATAGTCCGCCTACAGATGATTTTACAAATGGTTTGGTGAAATTCAGGCTCAGTCTTTCTAATTGTTCATTGAAGACCACCTTTACTGCGCTGTAATCTTGACCACTGTAGTTCACATAGTTTTAACAAATGGCCTGATTATAATTTGAGCATTGATAGGACGGCTAACCAGATACAGAGAGATCATCTCTCCCCAAGGCCCACCCCTCAGTCCGCCTCTCATGCACTATAAAATAATATTCAGTTCAAAACACAGACAAATAAAATAACTAAAAATATTGTTATTCATAGTAATATTTGAACGTTTCAAAGTATATTACTCTTTTTACTTTAAGGTACCTTCTATTAGAGCGAAGCTATTTGCTGTGAAAATACACAGAAATTGTACGGGCAGAAAATGACTGCTCCCATATTCCCATTTTCCTCTCCGTGGGCTTCGGGAGGCCCACGTCCGCCACTCTGCCTCCCGATGCCAGGTGCCTTTGAACCAGGCAGAGAATGGATTATGGGTCTGTGGCTGAAGTGGAGCACATGAATATTGAAGAGATCCAGACAGTGCACCCAGGTGTAACAGCTGACAGGGTACTTTGGGGCCGCATGAATATCACGCTGGAAAAACGCCGGCACAAAAGGCAGGCCCTTGATGTCCTTACAGCGAGGTGCTCGACGGGGGGAAGGACGAGAGACGCTTTAAACAGCCATCTTTGGGCAACATTACCTACTTGACAGCGGTTATTTATCACTGGATGATTGAATTCCACAAAATGTTGCGTCTTTGAGGAGAGAGTTGTCTGTAAGCGCCCATGTCACGTCACATCAATCACCTACATAAAGACCCTATAGTCAGAGTGAAACTGAACATTGGTCAGTTGGTGTTAGTGAGTGGTGAGGATCATGTTAGCAGCAGTCATTAGCTAGCCTGTCCATGCTGAGGCCTATAGCTTCAACACAATGTCAGCGGGCTCCTAATGAGGGAATATGAATGAGATGAGCAGGCCGGGGGGGACGGGACACGGAGCCAGAGCCGATCTGATCCGAGGAGGCAGTTGGGATCCACTGGCAGCAGCAGCAGCAGCAGGCCTGGCGCTGGAGCAACACCGGGGTGTCCTGGGAGAGACCATGTGGTGCACTTCAGCTCAATCCAGAACCGAAAATAAGGAGCCGCTACCTCGGAAGGTGATGGGAACAAGTGCACTGCAGCTCCCGCTCTCTCCTTCAGACAGGGGGGGCACAATGGAATGAGGAGCACAGAGCAGGTCACAAGGTAACAGAAACACTATTATACGGCTCTGCACGCTGCCTGGGTAGTGATGAACTCTGATGAACTGAACGGTGGTTTCACCCCCCTAAAGAGGTTAATACACAGACACCGACAGAGAGACAGACAGAAACAACCACACACACACACACACACACACGCACACACACACACACGCGCACACACGCACACACACACACACACACACAGACACAAACAAACATAAACGCACAAACATGAACACACACCACACACACACACACACCACCAACAAACAAACAAACAAACAAACACCCACACAAACAAACACTAACATTCAAACATGAACACACACACACACACACACACACACACACACACACACACACACACACAAAAGCACACGCACACACAGTCCCAGTCCTGGAAAACAACTCTGCAATGACTGTGCTCCTGATCTGGAGAGTATCTGTGCCAGCACTATTCCCCCACGTCTGTCGTCACCCCGTCATGCCACCAACATGGGCTGAGCTGGCATCTGGGACTGCAGTGTACCAAGGAATTAGTTACACTGGCACTCCCAACGCTCCTCTGATTAAAACGGTCTCAGTGCCACTCCCACTCTCCGTTTTGATGCCTCAATTCAAACAGAGTTCAGTTTAACTCAATTTCATCCTGAACTCCCAGAGAACCTGCTCACTGGATCCTTCTGTGGGTAATTTATCATCGCTTCCTTCCTCCTGTATCACAGCCTCGGGTCGCCGACACCTACTCACTGTTGTTCTCATCAAGAAGTAGCTAAATTGTTGACTGTGCTGTGCTCATGATGGCAGAAGATAGGATCTTTTGTTTTTGTCTTAGAGAGCTTTGTTGTTCCCCTGATATCTGCAAAAGTGTGAAAGACGGCATTCTGGGGGACATGTTTTTTTTTTTTTTTTTTAGTGCTGGCTTTCCTGGGGTGTGAGAATTAGTTTTTAGTTCCACATTACGAGAGAGGGAAAAAAACCCACCTGTAACAACATGGGGCCTTTTTTCATCTTCCGTAGCTTATTGTGTGTGTCCATGTATTGCTATTTTGACTGTATCCACTGTAATTATATCTAGATGAACTCATTACCACCTTGGGAAAATAAATTTCATACCGCAAATTGTGCCTTGGACCTTGATCAAATGACTTGTTTAAGGGGGCAACCTTGACATGGCTCAGTCAGCAGTGGGGTTTTTGTGAGGACGAAAAACATCCTCAATCAGACACAGAGAATGAAAACTCTGATTAGAAATGTATCTACAAATGCTCTGATTCATCCACACTGCTGGAAAACCACATTCACCCTCCAGGTTTAGGTTCACTTTTTACATTTCGTATTAATGTGTCATAGCTGAGTTACAACTGCAGCTATCATTTACACAGCAGGCAAACATCTTTTTCTTTATTTAGCAGTTACATTAGTTATTTTATATTATTGTCAGAGTCAGAATCCAAATGATTTCCTTACTGCACACACAGATGTCCTTGTTTTTTAGTGTCTAAAGCTGCTATACATTCAAATACATTTCTGCCTATGTGAACTGTTGAATAAGTTATTCTCATACTGTGACTAGCCATATATCTCTTTATGTGACTTTATGTTCAGGTTGCCATGATTCGAGGGGTAAACTTTGAGAGCAGTATTGCATTTTTCATGATGAAGATTTGCTCCACTTCATTCTGTCTGTTCGCAGTAACTGAGTTTTAGGATGATGTTAGTGCAAAAATGCAATGTGTGTGTAGTCTATCACAGGAAACATGCAATAAAACTGCACAGCACAGCACACCATCAAGAATCATAACCTGATCTGGCTGACAAAACACATCCATCGGCTACATACAGTAACACGATGAAACCATAGCACGTATATTTCCAAGTACATTTCAAGTTTCTCAAAAACATCTCTCATTCTTCCATAACTGACAACACCATTGTTTGTAAAGACCTTCAGCAGATTTTCTATACATAAACTGCATTTTAGAAATTGTGATATCTCTGCTTGACGCACGTATGCATTCCCTATAGGATCAATAATGTATATTTGTTCTTATCTCAAGAGTGGTGATGGGGTTCCAGCATAGTTGTTACTGATGCTAAAAACAAGCATGCTGCAAAAAACACCATCTCAAATGAATGTATAGATAGAGTAGTAATGGTCACATTTTATTTCTTAAACCAGTTTTGTAGTCATCAATTTATTTTAGTGTGCCAAACACCTCCAATTCTCAAACTTCCTCAGGCTTTATTCTTCAAGCTCAATCTCCGTCATCTTTCCAATCATTAATGCTGCTGTATTGATTGTCAGTGTTAAGGTTCAGAATTTTAAGTGACTTGAAAACTTGCTTGGGGCAAAAGCATCTGAATATACCAAACCTTGAACTTAGACTTAAACGTGATCCCCAACAACTGACTCTGTACCAACTCCAGCATTGATCTGGGCCCAGATAAGGTGAGTCTCAGATCAGGGCAAGATCCACTTCAGTCAGCCTCTCTCTGTTTCCTACAGCTCCTTGCTCTAGGCTGTGTTTCCTGATAGTATCATTTATCAACCACCAAGACAACTAAGAGAGAAAGAAAGAGAGAGAGAGTGTTCTAACTAATAGTCTCTTTATCATTTAATGATGGTAGTTGTTCAACAATGCTTTCGGGAAAGGCCCCCGACTATTCTCCTCTCCCAGGCTCCAAGATGCCTTTATCTCCGTGCAGCTGCCTCTGAGTGAATCCGAAACACCACACACGCACCAGCCGGCTACACGGACACCAGGAAGGGAGAGAGAGAAAAAGAAAACACACACACAGTGAATGCTTTTTGAGGAGGCTGGGGAGATAATTTAGTGATTGTTTCTCTAAATGTCTTTATCCCAGAGCACTTAAAACATGGCTCCGAGTCAGGGTTATAGGGGAATTTATAAATATGTAAATATGTCTCTGTGACTCGCAAGCCCAGGGCTACTGGCAAGAAGTAGTGGAGTCTGTTGAAGAGAGCACCCTTCCACATCTCATTTGCCAGAATATTCTAGATAAGTACAGTGCAATTTTTAAGCTTCTCTCTTGTACCATCATCTTCTCTCTTTCCTCGACTTCATTGTAATGGTTTCCTCCAAGGAGCTGACTTGCGAATGCACAAAAAATGTGGGTGTTAATAGCAGGCTGAAATTTTATGTAGGTTTCCATTAGCGAGATACTCAGAGACATATTCATCATTTTACAGTTTCTTCAGAAGTTGAGACGCAAGCAACAAGCGAGTTACTTTCATAACTTTCTCCCTTTTTTCTTAAATGTGCCAAGTAATGGCTTGTTTTAATGGCTTTGAATTTTTTCCCTTTTAATTTTCCAAAAGGTGGTTTTCCATTACAGTTCTTCCCACGTTCCCCCCCTATTAGAAATCACCAAAATCCATTAAAGTGCTTTAATGGGGTGAGGAACCGTTTGTCTCTCTCAAGCAGAGAATGAATCCATTCTCGTTGTTAGGTAATGTGTAATTGATTCCATGCCACTAAAAAACTCCCTGTTGTGAATTTCAATTCTTGTCCCCAGTTCTCCTTCCGGACATAGACTGTCAGCTTGCTTAATGTGTGGCACCCCGAGATATTGTGCACAGAGAGAGTGAGGTTCTCCAGCCATTTTTTAATTGACCAAGGCCGCATGGCATTTGGTAATAAATGTTACGCGTAGCCTTCAGACATGGCCAGGTTTTATTGACAGGCCCTTCTGGAAGTGTTCAGACACTCCGCTCCGCCATACCGCCTGACGTCTCTGCTGACATGATCATCTCTGACATCACCCGTCTCCCTTACTGGCTGCTAATCCTTTTGGTTTACTAAATCATGTAGCACCCCCTCCTCCGCCCCCCCCCCCTCCTCTGCCTCTCTCTCTGTCTCTCTCTCTGCTAACACTTCCTTCCTTTCTGTTCACTGTTAAATGTCTCTCTTCCCTCATCTGTTCTTCTTAGTGCACTTTATCACTCTGTCTTCCTCTGTTTCTTTCTCTCTCGCATCTTCTCTCTGGCTTAATCTCTCTCTTTTTTTAAATCTCTCTCCCGCTCTCCTCCACCCCTCTCTCTCTCTCTCTTTCTCTCTCTCTCTCTCTCCTCCAGCCCTGCCCTCTCTCCATCTCTCTCTCCCCCCAGGTCACTAGTGGAATAACAGTAATCAGTGTGCAGGTGGTGTGTCCTCAAGTGTCTATCCACATCACATCATACTTTAAAGCATCAGTAATGACACTCAGGAACTTAGAAAATAGACAGTATTTTTAAACTAATATAGATCTCAAATGCCCCCTCAAGACAGAAAAAGGCATCAATCTAAAAAAAACAACAACTTATGCCTGCAAGACCATCTGACACCTTTGCCTTCAGATTCACACATTTGCTTGTACCTCCCGAGTCTACCCATTTCCCAGTGTGCAACACATTGATTCGACTGCAGCTGATGTAGATGTGTCTGTCTGTCAGTTGACTGACAGTAACTGACACCGAGCGAGGCAGATAGAGCTGTGTTGGCTAACGATGATATTTTTATATGGCAGCAATGTGCCTGGGAAACCAGCTGACAAAGGTAACTGATCTAAAGTATAGCTGGCATCTTAGATTCATACTCAATTCATCGACCTTTTTTCCCATTTTGACAACTAAGAAAGCATAAGGATGACAAATCACAGAAGTGGTAAAAAAGACATCCTAAAGGAAAGTATAAGAAATATCACCAACCCAGACAGAAAAATACAGTATAGAATGCAGGACCCAAGTAGCCTGGCTAGCGCCACCACTTCTCAATGAGAATGGTTAATTTTCTTGTATTTGAAAAAAATGCCCAGATCCGTTTATTGGGCGCCACGGATGTCTATCAAATGCGTCTGTGTATAGCTCATCATTGTCTTGCTTTCCCCCCTGTTCGGTGATTGGTCCCCTATCTGAGGCAAAAATTAGGGCGGTAGTTTCCAGGCTGCGTGAATCAAATCGTGTGCAAGGCAGCATGGGAACACCCAGGCTAGGAGCCTAGGACACAAGAAGAGTAGAACAACAATTCGAAAAAGAAAGATACGAGAGTGAGAGAAGGAGAGAGGGGTGAGAAGAGAAATGGTGAGGGCCTCAGAGTCACAGCATCGGGGCGATCAGTATTCTAATGCATGTGTGCTTGATTACAGAGGCCATTAAAAACACAAAAGCGCAGCGGTGGGATGCACAAGCGCTGGTGGTAATTAGTCCGAGCAGCTAACCGTGAGAGGCAGCCTGCGAAGCGTGAGCGTCAGGAGGCATGACTGGGAGAAGACGCCCACGGCCCTCGGTCTCTCTTCAGCAATGCCACCAGGGGGCATCGCCACTCAATTTGCACTTGCCCCTCTCTCTCACCACCAACGCCTACGCCTACGCCTACACCCCCTCACTTACCCTAGGGTTCCACAAAACACCTAAACATCCACCAAAAAATACCCTTCTCCGCGTAACTGATTTATGTTGATTGGAATTTATGTCAAATTCTTCAGCAAATTCGAATGAAAATGCTGGAGGTCAGACAGCATCATAAGACATGTCTTTATTTTCTCCATTTGTTTCGTGGAGTGTTTCAATATCTATGATGATTTTGTAAAGCTGAGCCCTAAAGGTATGAGCCACTCCTGACAGAGATATAAAATCTTATTATGATAATACTCAGCCAACCTTCACTTGGTTAGGCACTGTAATCAACACACACACACATATGGCCCATAAACCTCAGACAACAGTAACGGGTGGCAGGGAAAACAGCAGATACTCCCAGTGGCAAGGCCTTGTCTTAAGAAACAGCATGTTTGTATAGCAGCTCACGTCATTGATTAATTAAGCCGGGCCCCAGAATTGGCACTCTGTCAGAGGATGGAGGCAAATTAGAGCTGGAGGGGGGGCAATTAGGCCACTGTGGGGGCTGGGGCGCGTGACAAGATGACCCCTCGCCTGGGACCCGGGAGCCCTCCGGGGTCGTTACGGTTCTATCAGCCATCCATCCATGGGGTTGTCTCCTCTGGCTCGCTTCCGCCGATGTCCTCTCTGTAATGTTTTAATTGCCTGTTTAAGTGCAGTGAGTCTGCTGGGGTGGCAGGTAAGGGGAGGGAGAGAGAAAGAGAGACTGTGTGTCTGTGTGTGTGTGTGTGTGTGTGTGTGTGTGTGTGTGTGTGTGTGTGTGTGTGTATTGCAAGCGAGCAACGTCAAGTTTGACCACACGTCCTCCCACTTCCTCTCCTCCCCAGTGTGTGTGATGGAGCACCGCGCCACGAGCTCACACATCTCACACAGTCAAGGACACACTCCGGGAGACGCTGGCCACGCACGCTGTTAGGATGCGCGCAGCTATACACGGGACACTGGGGAGCTCACACACACAACACATGCAAAAACCACATGCACACACTCTGGCTGCCAGCAACGTCCAGTGTTCCCCTGAACCCAAGGCGTACATAAGTCCCAAAACGACCTTTGGGGGTGGAGGGGGATCACTGTTCGGGTGCAGAGGGCAATTACTAGCGCGTGTCTCCAGAGTGCGTCTGCTTAATGTGCAAAAGAATAAATAAATAAAAATGTTTACATAAAAAAACATCATGCTTGCTTCAGCATGTTCCCATTGATAGTTGAGCATGCATCTTTTACCCCCACATGAAAAAAAGATAACTAGTTTATGATGATACGGAGGAAAGAGCATCTTTAGCTTTTTTTTTTTTTCCTGCTCCGTCAGCTCGCACAAGGACACCGAGAGGAGGACGGCCGGTCGCAGGTGGGCGTGGGCCGCAGTAAGTAATGATGCCATTCTCCAGCTTCCTTGGGACATCTGGGGACGGGTGAGCTTATGGCCTGTGAGTTATATTCATATTTCAGCGGAGCAGGAGCCTCAAACCCGCATTAAAATTTACACGGCTCCCTTATGCGTCTTTCATAAAACATAACCAGAGATAATAATGTGAAGAGAGAGAGAGAGAGAGAGAGAGAGAGAGAGAGAGAGGGAGAGAGAGAGAGAAGAGGAGAAGAGGGAAAGAGGAAGAAGAGGAGGATGAGGAAGAGGGGAAAAAGTGAAAACGCAAATTAAGAATGCTCCAGGTGTGATCTTGATTCTCATGCCAAAAACAGTGAAGTGTGTCCTCTGAAATGTCTCGCGCTCGCTCGTCTCAGGGGTAAAACCTGTCTACCGCTGAAGCTCCTCGCTTGCCGCCGCAGCTCAGCTAATTGTACGTTTGACTATCAGCCGAGCCCTTCTGCTCCACATCATTATGAGCGGATGTAAAATACATCTTCCTGTAACTGATGAAGACACAACGCTGAAGCACAGAATGGGTGAGACCTAGTTCTGTGAGAGAAAAAAACAACAGACAAACAAAAACAACACAAATGGTAAAAATAACGAGCTGGAAGGAGACAAGGAGACTGAGAGGGTGCATTTTCAGATCAATTAGGAATGGCTCCTATAACCCAATGTTATCAATATTGCATTGTCTTAAGGTAGCTGGAGCCACCTTTCAAACTCCAATTACCAAGCACTGAAACAAACTTGCAACAGAGGAAGAACATTTGAGGCATGGGCAGTAATGGCCTTCACTGAGCATACCGTGATGGAATGAACGCTCATTAAAAAACGGTGCTTGGACCTGCCGCATTTGCAACAAAATGAGGTGTTTTGACCTCTGATAAAGACATGGAGAAAGATTGAGAAGAGTTCAAGCCATCACACCACTCTTTTCCAAGAACGGGCTAATGGGCTTGCCGTGAAAAATAGTCTTTCTATAAAATGGCATTACAGTTTCATAGCTTTCCTGAAAGTAAAACGTTCTGCATATTCCATGCTTGCATATACCTTTTGAGAAGACTAGTGGGGGAGTTTTCTTCGCTTGATTGTGCAGCATGATTACAGCGTCCTTGCTCTTAACAATAGCAGAGCCGCAGAGCTGTTAACAAGTATTAAGCTTGAAGCCCTCCCAGCAAGCCGCCGGCATTGAGAGCCAAACCCAACGGGCGCCGAGGAGTTTCCAGGCGATAAGTACGGAAGGTGTTGTGTAAGATGTGACCCAAGTAAAAGAGGCTTATTCTCACAGTAATGAGACTATCAGAAGAAGCCCCCACACATACTTTTCTCTAACCAGAGACCCCCAAACACAGACAGACACACACACAGACACACACACACTCACACACAAAAGAAAATCCCTGTCTGACTTGTTTATGATTATGGTGTTGTTGCAAATCATTTCAAAGGGCCGACCTTGAGTGTGGGTTTTAAAAAAAATAAATAAAAACTGAAGCGATAAAATGGGCTTTAGCAAAACCTCCGTTTCGCAGCTAAGCGGGAAGGAGTAAGGGGTGCCAGTGACTCCTGCACAAACAGTCATGTCTGATTATTTTCAGGCCATACGACGTCCTTACTTGGATGACATTGAGTGCTACTGCTTGAATACAGATTGCATATTGGCGCTGAACACTCATTCAAATACATTTACCATGCCAGGTACTTTGCTAAAACTTTCCATTGCTTTTATTCGTTTCACCTTCAGCTATTCAGCCGTCACAGAATGAGAGAAATGCTTTTGTAGCAGAATGTCTCCACTCATTCCAGGGAAAGATTAAGAGTTGTCTATGTAAATATAGAATTTGGACAGAGCAAACCTGGACTAAAGTCAATCACATCATATTCCCAGTACATTCCAATTGTAGATTGGAACAATAGCTAAAGCCGCGAGCAGATAGAGTCAATGTGCCCTTCTACACACACCTAACCATCTGAAGGCTGGATGAATCTCAGTTACCTCAAGGAGACCCTTAGTGTATTCTCTTTGTTCTGTTCTGTCGCGTCTTGCTGTGCATTACTGCCCTTATCATGATGTGTGTTGCCTGTCACTTGTACAAGGAGATAGTCATTGAAATGTACACGGCGTCCTAGCCCGACGGTACTTGTGCTAACTGTGCGCTGCACTGGTTGTTGTCAGCAGCGATAGCTCACTTTATTCCGCTAATCTTCTATAATCTAGGACTTAAAAGCTAATCAACTGTCAAATCTTTGACGTTTCAAAGTAATTAAATATGATTCCTGTAAGTATAATGCTTTGGCTCCAACACCAGCACATCAAATAAATAATGTCAAAGTAAACGGCTGACTTTCAGGCCCACTTCCTCCTCTCCCATTTGAACTGATATGTCACATGTTGGTGTCATCACTGTGCTGGGATGAGTGTCAGTCATGGAGGTAGACTTCAGATCAATCTAGATGGTAGCATATACAGTAGATTACAGCTATTTCAATGGCACACCCATGTGTTTAAAGAAGGACTTAACCTTGGAGTGTGCAGGCATGTCACTCAGATGCAGGTATGTCACATCCATCCTTTCTGCTGTGTGCCTTATCCCTTCAAATCAGTCCTAGCAGTGATGCTTTGTGTCCATCGCCCATTTATTTTTCCCCATCAAGTCCAAACCCAAATCAAAAGACTGACTCACTGACACAAACACTGATCAAACACAAGATTGGCAGAGATATCCACGCTTATTTATCAAATTTGTGCGTAATTAGGCAGTATTTGAAGAGGCCTTAGCAAGCATCCAATGGATCCCCCCGGCTATGCTAATACTGAACACCTTTACTGATGTACATTGTGCAATGGCCATGGTAGCTATGAGACCAAGTGCGTTGGGGATGAATATTATTTAACAATGGCAGCTGTACAAAGATATTTACAGGGGACCTCCCTGGAGCCTTGGCTCTGTTGGCTGGGTGTCACCCCGGCTGCCACCACCCGGGCAGTACCTTGCTTCATATTTGATATGGTGTGTGGAGTACTTCAAAAAAAATGTCCCCCGACTTTTGTTATTGCCTCAGCTGGAGAGAGAGCAGATCTGTCTCTGTCCAATGACTGGGGCTGCTTACCACCTCCAGAGACTGGGACTGACTGTGAGGGAGGGAAGGAGAGAGGGAGAGAGGGAGAGAGAGAGAGAGAGAGAGAGAGAGTAAGAGAGAGAGAAACAGATGGAGAGAGAAAGAGAGTGAGAGAGAGGGAGACAGATGGAGAGAGAGAGAGAGAGAGTGAGAGGGAGGGAAGGAGAGCGAGTCAGTACTCTGCACTTGAGCAAACAATCCTGGGAGTAGTCTGGTATTAAAGGACACCAGCGGTCGCTTTATTACAGATGAATATGGAAGAGTCTGGAGCGCATCCAGTGCCACTGTGGCTCAGACGAGAACTATCTCTCAAGGTGATTGTCAAGGTGAGCCTGACTCGGAAGTGCTTTTTAAAAATCCCAGAGGTGAGAAATATAGGCATCATAACCATGTCAAGATTCTCCTTTAAGCGACTAGAAACAAATCAGGGTTTGTTTGTGTTTATGTTTGTGTGTGTTCCTTGTTTTGATTAGATTAGAACACACTCGCTTTAATCAGTCGGCTAAAAGTACACAAGTTATTTTTTCGGAGCGCTTGTAGCCACATTTCCTTTACCCCTTTGAAATTATAACCGAATAGATTGTTTTGGCAGGCCGGCCCAGGATCTGTTCCAGCTCAACTGAGTTTAAATTTGAGTTTGTTTATCAATGTAGCACTCGTGCCGACTAGACTCCAAACCCCACAATTCACTCCTGTCATTAAAGTTGGCTGTGATCTTTCCTCTTAAGTTGTTTCGTGTTTGCTAGCCTATACTGATCACATAAAAAAAAATCTTTTCCCCAATGTAATATGCACCAGCGATTGCACCCAAGAAGCACTCACAAATGTAAGTACGCAAATGCACACACACACGCACACACACACACGCACGCACACACACACACACACACACACACACACATACACACACCAAATGGAACCTTGAAATGGTGCTTTGAGGAATGAATAAAGTAGAGCAAGCAGGTTTTGCTTTATGTACGGTTATAAAAAGAACATCTGTTCTCCGTCTGACTACTTTCCAAGACTTTAACTCACAGAATGCATTCAAGCTCTCGCTCGGCACGGAGGCAGCAGCACTCTGACACAATGCCTGGGCTTCCTGAGTGAGAAGTCAGCATGGGGAAATCTAATAACCCCATTGCATCTCTCTTGATCTGGCGAGGTGGCACAAACTGATGAGAACAGAGATTCCGTCAGCTCCCTGTGGCAGATCTGATTTCTCCCTACAGATGCTGCTAGCTCCAAATGTTTAATATGGAGAGTGTACTGTATGTGTTTGTGTGTGCGTGTGTGTGTGTGTGTGTGTGTGTATGTGTGTGATTGTATGTACTAATCTCTCTCTCTTTCTCTGTGTGTGTGTGTGTGTGTGTGTCTGTGTGTGTGTGTGTGTGTGTGTGTGTGTGCGTGGGTGTGTGTATATTCAATGCATGTGTGTCTGTGTGTTATGTGTGTGTGTGTGTGTAGATGTTGGAATGGGATGCATGAATCTGATAGTTATCTACTTTATTGTTATTATACATTTAATTGCTATCTTGATTTTTCTTGTAAATGTATGCTTTGGTGGTTCACAAAGGATGTAAAAATGACATCAAAATTTTACTAGCTGGAGATACTAAAGAGGATAGTGTTGTATAATGTGGCAGAGCACACCACTGCACCTCTCCAAGACACACAGTGTTGAACTTCAAGTGACCAAAGCTTAAGGATGCATGAATCGTAAATATTGAATCTCCCAACAAAGACCATAACAAGCAAATGGCCCCAGCTACTGTTCAGCAGTGATGCAGAGAGAGAGAGAGAGAGAGAGAGAGAGAAAGAGAGAGAAACCTACATGAATAAAAAATTAAGCGCAATAAATCAATGGATTTTAAATCAGGAGTGGGACCACTTTGCTGTGGAAGGTTTTTTCTTTCTTTCTTTCTTTCTTTCTTTCTCTTTCCCCCTCTACAGCCAAACAGCAAAAGCTTGGATGGCAAGACAGGAGGTAATACATGGAGGGGGTCAGTCACACCATGGCTCCCCGTGGGTCTGAGAAATGCCTCCAAGGTCACTCCAGAAACAAAAGGTATCCAGTCAGCCATGTGCATTCATAACCTCCAAAGGAGGCTGAATGATCCATCTCCAACACGACCTAACTTTATGTGTAACAGCTGCCCGCCGTTGACCCCCGGTGACTTACAGTGGAGACAATAAAAATGGTTTATGTTGTCCCCAACACACGGGCATTTGAGTCATAGATCAAAGCAGATAACCGCTAATGGGAGAAGGCATGTCCATGCCTCAAAAACAATGCGATTTTGGTGTATATAACACCTTTATGTAACGACTGAATGTGTCTGAAATCGCCCACTGCACTATTTCCCATTAATCGGCTTTAGCAGCGATCATTTCAGCGAACGTGATCGTTTTTACAGCAAATCTATGTTAACTACGAGAACAAGAGGAGTCCACAGAGAGAGCTGTCAGTGATGTCTTCTCTGGTTCCTTTGGTGCCACATCACATGTGGGTAAGCTGAATTCAAAAGGCCCTTTACAAGCTCTGTTGGTGTTCCTGTGATTCTGGCCTTCCTGTGCCTAAAATGATGTGAAATTGCCTGGGCACTTGCATCTTTTCCAATGGTTTATTATCATAACTTCAATGTGTCAGTTTCCTGCTGGGCTTTTTAATTGCGACACTGCACATGTTGGTTTGGGAGGCTTTGATGCGGCGAAATCCAAGCAGTGTCGCAACAATCATCAGACATTTCATGTGTTTATTGTCATTTTACTTGTTGACTGTCACAGTTAATTTAAGCATTGATTAGATAATCTCTTTTTTTGTCGCATTTAAACCAGACACAACATGTTAAATAGTTGATGGTCCCTGGAGATGAGTCTGACAACCACTGCTTCGGGAAGGGAATCCGTTAGAAGGTGTAAAAGGAATAGTGATTGTAATTATGGAAGAATATAAAAGTACATCATTAAAATATGTGATTCAAAGCCATTAAATCTGCATAACATCTGGAGGATGAAGTAAATGTCACTATATTGTTCTATTAAGGAGACTGTATTGTTATAATGTAACAGACTAATGTATTTTGTCATCTTCTCTATTTGGGTTATTATTTGAGAATGTTAAGTGTTAAGTGACTTTTAGTTAAATAGATGTATTTGGTCCTACATAGATACAAATGTTGATGCAATGTAAAGGACAAAGCATGTCCTAGACAGGTTTTAAACATGACAGGTTTGTCATGTGCAGTCAACCTCATATTCATATTGAAGGTAGTCTATTTATTGTATGCATATGGATCACTGACTGACACTGACACAACTGGGTTCATTTTAGAGTGTAGTGAAAAAAAAGAAAAACAGGAGTAGGCTACATGTCCATGTGAAACAGCATAAGTATATTTCACAATCTCAATATCACTACATATTTTCCAAGGATTGGAGAAAATAAACGGAGTTTTGCTGTATGTGAGCAGAGCTAGGCCTACTGTCAGAATATGTAAGAGGACCAATTCAACAGGCTGCTAATAATATTCCTCTGTCTCCAGGAGATGGCACTCATTGTACAACTCCAGCAGTACTGAATGCCCAATAAACTGCACATCTGTCCAGGTCGACGGTAATGGCTGAGCATACGTGACAAATAGTTTAGATGAACCAAATGCCTCTTTCATCCTTTTTCCTGTTTCACCATTACCCCAATTGAATTGCCCCTTCACATGACTGTGGGATTCTGAGGGCAATACGGCAAAGCAATGGTGGATTTAATTTGTCCTGATAATGTGATGAAAGATAGTACTCTGAGTATTGTGTATCTTTTTACATTTCTATTTTAGCTTGAGTATTTGTCACAATTTTATGGCGCCCTGCCTTTCCCAGTTAAATAATATAACAACTGGAGACTGCAAGAGTTGGAAGGTTAAAATGCCTGTGACCTACGATAAAACGTTGGTAAAGAATGCGTAAAAAAGCAATCGTTTGATTAAACGGTGAACTGCCTCCTCAGTTTAATGTTTAACCGAACGATTGGTGGAAGAGCTGAAAGCTGTGTGGTGCTCAACATGGTGCGTTTTTCGGTGTGGAAGTGCTTCTCATACAAATGAGATGTGAGCACTCACGCACACTTTGACGTCGTCAACCAGCTGGGGCTTCGCGTTCCAGTGCAGTAGGCTACGTATGGCGCAGCGTGGATGACCATCCCCTGAAATTATCCTCCGCATTTAACGTTTTCTTTTCTGTAGAAAACAGTTACAAGGGACTCTGATGTTGCAATTACTGCAATATTTACAGATACTGGTATTTTCAAACGAGACGGCTAGCTGCCGTGTAATAAGCCTTGCGCATATCAGGCGAATTGGAGGACCTGTTCTCATTCGCCGGAGATGAGTCCACCGTCCACGGTCTCTGGATCCAGCATCTGAACGCCGAACAGCATCTCATCACCACAGCTATCACAGAAAGCCGTTTAGCCTTGCCATTCACTGGGTCCTGTGTGTAGTCACGGGGGGAAAAGACGAGACGTCCTTCTCAATCGTTGGTTCTGTTTCATCCAGCAATGGGAGCCGTAGAATATCGAGAAGAGACGCCGGATTCGAGTGGATATCACAGGATACCGATCAAGAATGCTCTCGTGGCAAATATCTGTAGCTCTCTCTGATACTTTTACCATGTCAATCGGCTCCTCAAGGGTTTGATCTAAAATGTGCAATGACCACTGAGCTACCAATTGACTTGTCAGTTGGAACATACGTCTTGAACGTTCCCCCTTTCACTGTGATTTTTACTTCTGTTCACGCCTGCGGTTCATATTCTTATAACATCACAGTATAACTCTCTCCTAAACCGCAGCAACCAGATGAGCACGAGCCGATTACCAGCGCTATCTGCTATTTTGACCAGACAGTCCCCGTTACCCCTGTCGGCGCACTGAAAATCCAGGTTTTCGGCGGAACCACGGAAAATTGCTACTAGTTTTGAAACCGGTGCTGCCTGGGAAAGAACCTGTCGTTACCGGGCTGGATATGTTGACATTAACGTAAAGATGGGGTTACGTTTTGGTCTCTTGTGGCTTCTCAACGTATATCTGGAGGGCATCCATTGCCAAGGAGTGTATGGTAAGCGAGCAGCATTAATGAATGTTCTTCCACAGGGTATATAACAAGGAATTCCACCATGACCTTGTGAAGAAGAATCGCTGGCATGTCGTTTAGTTCTCTCAACATTAGGCCTGGTCGTTATTAGATCTGCCCACTGTTATAACAAATGCCCATCCTTGATGTATCAAATAGTTGCACGCTTATAGTCTGGCATTTTTGCGATGTGAAAATTATTCAAATCTGTTAGTAGGCTGTTATTAGTCCTATAAGTTATTACTCTGGCATTATAGCTCATCAGCCTTCCCGTCTAGCCCTTTTGTTCTATTAACAAAGTTTTGTGATATAGTTCAGCAAGTCAGTAGAAATGACAGTTACACATGGCACTGTGACCAAAAATTACATTAGCCAGTCTTTAGTTGTGATGAGATGACAGCAAAGGTGTTGAGGCCTGATTCCATCCACCTACAAGAGAGGTTGGATATACAGTACTCTGAACAGAAGCCATCTGTCTACTGTGGAGATGCTCTTTGCTATAATGGTTATAGGCCAACATGTATTCCTACACATGCAACCTGTAGCATAACACACTTTACTTAATGGCAAATTCACAAGGTGGACAGTATACTAATGCAACTGCATAATTTTTAATGTCGGTGCAGTGAGTATGTAAAGTGGTCACAGAGAAGTAATTGTTTTGTATTGTGATGAGTTGCATTCATGGAATTAAGCATTACAAAGCTGGCCCACCTAAGCTGCAGCTGTCTTGAAAGAAAGTGAAAACACCCCCCCCCCCCCCCCACACACACACACAAACAACATTTTAGGTTTTTTTCCCCCAGGTGATTAACAATTAACAACTAGTCAGAAGACAGCAGTGTTACATTGTACATCTCTCCTCTCATGATTTTGACACATAGCAGGCCACTGTGATGGAGCACTCATCTCCACTCAGTGAAACCTTTAACATACCCAACTGAGCAAATGTTCAGACTGTTCTAATGTTGCCTTAATTGTCCCAAGACTTATCTAACCCTAACCATGACCTCTCCCTCACTCTTACCCCCTTGCCCTTACCCTTTGGCACAAGTCCAAACCCTAACTGACACTTCACTGTAACCTGTACCTTAAAGCGAGGCTTAATTGGGTTTCTCACTCTCAAAGAGTGGGGACACCAAAAATGTCCCTTTCTAATGAAGTGAGGTCCATTATTTTTTTTTTTACTGGAAAGTATACTGTATGTGTACTGTTGAATCATGCATGTGTGTGGTGCAGAGTACAGGGCACCTTTTCTCTCAATGTCCAATTTCTCTCTGGTCCAAAAAGGAGATTTTGGTGGATAGTGGAGTAGTTTTCGGCAGAGTAGTTTTGAGTCTGGGTCTGGGATCATAGTACATTACAGCATGTTCTGCATATGGAGTTAGTATGCATTATTGTATGGTTGTGCAATCGTGCATAACTGGATAGTCTATAGTCCAGCGCACTCAACATGTCCATCACTCGCCCTGGACACTAGCACATACTGTAGCTCTTTCATGCTTCTAACTGTATCTGTTTAACGGCATCTTTTGCCTGTGGCTCTGAATGGAGGAGAAATGAGTGCCACCTATTGATTCTGCTAGATGGATGCATGGAGTCCTTGGATTCATTTTGCACTTGTCACTCTTAATAGTGAACCATTGTATTTATGGCGGGCTCAGGTAGCTATCTGGTATCTCAGCATATGTAAGGACATAGAGCTATACAAAACCACAGTGTTTGGGCTCTTTGGCCTGCCACTGCAAAAAAAAAAAATCAATACATGTTTAAGTGTTACCTGGGAATACAGGGTTACAGTATGCTCCACGAAGGACACTGGAGTAATGAAGGCAATAAGGTAGGCTTAGGTCTTTGTGGTTATATTGTCATTTTTGAATCAGATCGGATTTCTTTATGTTGGCAAGTCTTTGCAGACTCCATTACTTTGTAAATCTATAACTAACGGTTTGTAGAAAAGGACCGTGTTCGAGGTGGAGGCAGGGTTTCCACTGCAATGGCCCACTGACCTGAGGCTAGTAAAAGAGCACGTCAGGGAAGTTGGTTGGCCAATCAGTTAATCTGCCAGTCACCATCATGAGTCAACTCAGCTCACCTACAGTATGGTGCTATACCTGTTTCAAGCTAAGCAAGTGAAGCTACTAAATGTAAAGAGGGAGCTTATTACAATGTAATAAATTAACTGTTTTTTGTGTGAAAATTACTTTTCTGGGCCAGTAAATATAAACAAGGGCCCAGCACAAATCTCATGTGTTTGCCCAAGAGGGTAGTGGGTGGGAAATGTTACGTTGGACACTGTTCAAAGGCTATTTTTGTGTCATCTAAGTTATGTCTTTTGGATGTAATGTTAGTGCTTGCAAATGCTTGTACACTCCTAAAATTAACGTGCTGTCCCTATCTGGACACAGATGTGTTAAAAAAATTAAGCAAGCAAGTACACATATTGTGTGCCAAATAAAAACGCAAACAACTCTTAACTGTGTTGTTCCTATCTTGACACAGAGATGTGTGAAACATAATGCATTTTCAACACATTTGTTTTGAGAGTGTACAATTCTGTTATCAAAATGTATGAGGCACAGTACTTTTGTAATGAAGTCTTTTTCTTTTCATACATGTAAAATCATTCCTGTAGCTACATGTATCATTTTCCTATATTAACCCAGCTGGTAGGGCAAGATCCAAAATGAAGTCATAGGCCTAGCCTAGTTTCTAAGGTCGAGTCATATGGATTAGATACATAATCCATTCCCTCTGGTGTAAATAACTTAGGATAAACCCAGCATGAATTGACTAAATCCATATGAATGCAAATGATATTTCACCAACTTCTAAAAACAACTGGACTTGACTGGGATGCAGTGATAGCACTTGGGGACTGAGGGCTTGACTGTGGTCCTCCAGTTCTTACCATATCACCTGCTGTGAAAATGGGCTTCTGATCCACTTTAATGCTCCACTGATTGTCTGTGAGAAATACTGTCCTTCACAACAGAAAGATCACCCCTAGAGACCTGCCATGGTTTGCTTCACCAACGCAGGTATTTCTTCATATTTTGACAAATATATATTTTGATTAGCTTCAGTGGATCATTGAACAATGTAAGAATGCCTCTTGCTGACAGAACTGTACAGCATGATTGAAAAAAAATGTCATACGAAGAAACCATCAGCCATAGTTTTTTTTTTTTTTTTTACAAATTGTGATTTTGTGTTGTACGTTCACTCAAAGCCAAAATGAGGTCTCTGTTGTGGCTCAGATGGTCTGCCCAGAAAAGTACCACAGCCTCTCTGAAGTGCACTGCCCACTATGGTGGTAACAAGGTGCATCCAATCTCACTGGCTGGCCCTGATGTCAGTCACGGGAGCATTTATTCCAAGTGACACCCTAGAAGATGACCAACTAGCACACTGTTACTTCTACAAGGCCCCACACCAACCAATATGTTGTTACCTGTCCTGCACACTAGTCAAAAGGATACGGACAGAGGAAAATATAGGCTGCTCTTATGGCCATATTCAGTTAGAATATGCTAGAGGATTGTTAACAATTTTCTGACTGGAGAGATGAGAGATGTAGAGTCCCTCCACTGGAGGCCTGAGGAATGGCTCCAAAATTGCTCTCCATTATGGAAGCTTCTGTGGTTGTCAGCTTCCCTTGCGTGGCGTAGTGTAATTTAACAGGGTGATAGGAAGTGTCATCGTTTGCACCACGGATATGATTAAAACACGTGTAGCTGGAGCAATTTGTATTGTTTGTGACAGTGGTACAAGGGGAATGAGTAAACGATCTTAATGCTGTGAATCATTAATAATGGCAGGTCTGGCGTTTTGAAATGTGCACGGGAAGGCTCGGTAATTGTTTCTTCGTTATCACGTGTCAGCACTTTACCCAAGTTGGCCTGTGAAAGTTCTTTGCTTTTTTGGTACATCTTTGATGGCATTTTCCTTCTTATCTTTGAATTCCTGTGTTTCATTAAAGATCAAGCCAGGCAAATCTGAAGTTTTAATGAGCTTTTCTAAGTTATAGTTTAGGTCATTCAAGCTTGTCTTTGGAAGATATATGTAGGTGTCATTAAACTGAATTGATAACAGACTAATGTTGATAGATCCTTGCTTATCATTCAAAATTAAATATCAAGATAAAAATGTTCAGGTCTGGCAAGTTAAAATTTATTAAGGTTATAAAGTGAAAGGATTCTAGTCCGAGTTGCAATTATGTATTCCTTTTTATAACGTATCTTCTCCGATGTCCAGTCATGGCTGTATCAAGTGATGCTTTAACTTAGATCTCTACACAGTAATTGCATGTGTGCTAATTATAGTTTGGCTAATGGAACTATTTGTTTCCTTGAAGTGCAATGTTCTTTAATCACCAAAATCTCAGTTTGGTGTTTGTTTTATATGCAAATGAGTTTTCCTCTTGTCAACATCTCGTGTCGAATTCACTTATCATTAGGTATCTGTGGTCCTTTTTTTTGTTATAATTAAACATGTTACTATTTATTTATGAGTAAAAAATAAATACTGTAATTAGTCCTCAACAATCAGTGGACCAGAAACTTAATCAATAAAGGTAGTACATTATTTAGCATAATTTGGTTTAAGTTTGAGTTTAGTGTACATATTAATTGTGAGATATGTGTATTTACCTCAAATATATTTCAACATTTCTCCATTTATAGGGAATTGGTGGCTCAACATATATTGACATGACTTGATGTATCATGGCTTTTGCTGACCAGCTAGTTTGCAAAGTGTGCTATCAATCGGAGTACCACATCCTGTTTGGACTTGAGAGGTGTTTGTTTTGCAGGCAAACTAGATTTTGTCAATTAGATTAGTTACAGAAGGACTTTCTCTCTCTCTCTCTCTCTCTCTTGAATACATGTATACACACACACACACACACACACACACACACACACACACACACACACACCATATGGCAAGGAAGAAATCAGCTTTTATGGAGAATGGAAATATGGTGTTGTGGACTTCATTCCTGTGTCAGATTGTTATTGCTACAGGTGACCTTGAATGGCTAACCTATCTCAATTACATTGAGAATATTATATATATCTTTTTGCATTATGTCCTTCCCCTGATTTAATCCAAATGAACAGAAAGTCCATGTTTTTAAAGAATGCTTTCTGTTGCTTACGAAGACAGTCCTTTTTTGTAATAGATGTTAATGACTGCCGACAAGATAAAAGGCGAATAGTCTTACTTTGGGTTTCTCACTGCTGAGGTTCCTTCAGTACCTCTAACAGTTCCTCTAGTCTAGGCGAGGCTCCTTCAACTCTTGCCAGAGAGACGCATGTTAGTGTCTGACCCTTCACACACCCACCTGCTTATGATCCTATAAAGCCTCCTGGGAGTTTGATGTTTGGGTCAGATCCCATTTAAGAGCAGACGCAGAGAATGAAACCCATGACATCTTTCGTGAACGTAAAAGCAATCAACAAAAAACAATCCTATGAATGAAAGACAACCCCCCCCCCCCCCCCCCCACACACACACACACCATGCTCTAAGACAAGATCCAGTCACACTTGATTTGATGAAAGTCCCCTTCATGCCACCAGTGGGTCATGTGATAAAAAAAAAAAACAGTTCCAGAGAGCACACACACACACACAAACAGGCACACTACCTACATACACACATACACACATACACACACACACACACACACACACACACACACACACACACACACACATACAGTTTTCACTGGCTTACTGTCGTGGAATACGTGTGGAGATTATGAATTGATATACTTTTGAACTCCAGATGTTTTTTATTTTATTTTTTTTTCCCAGAGCAGTAATCCCATAAGAAGGCTGCCCAGTTCACTGGGCCATGACCTTTGACCTCTGCAGAATCACAGTATTGCTTCCAGTCATACTTCTATTCTTCTTCTTTTCTATTCGCGTTCATGGTAGAGGTCAAAATGGCAGATCTTCGCACAAGGGGCTAAGCGCTATGTTTGCTTTTCTGTTTCATCTACGTGGGCGGGTGTGTTACCTTTTTACGTAGCTGTGTGATTCATGCCTCGAGAATCTTTGCTCTGGGAAGGTTTTTTTTTTTTTTGCTTTTGAGAAAAGGCCCATTTATAAATTCATACAGCCTCAGTCAGCTATGCCCGAGAAAACTAACTGTTGTGTTGTTGGTAAGCCATCAAGGACATGTGGGGGTTTATTAAACGGGCGATGCTTGTTGTACTTGCACCCATGAGGAAGAAGTTCACAGTGTTTGGGGATAAAGACGCGCGGATTATATTTTTAGGATTTCAGTGATCCCGGGCTTTCAATTGAGCTATTGGATGTTGTTGAACACTCGTGTGCCATAGGTCACTATGACTTTGCTGTATTTTAACCACTTGAAGCAAACACTGGAAGCAGCCCTCGAATGAAAGAGAGAGAGAGAGCAAGAGAGAGAGAGAGAGAGAGAGAGAGCGAGAGAGAGAGAGAGATAAAAATTCAGCACCAAGTCACACGAAACAAGGCCTTACCATGCACACAATGATACCCAGTGCGGTCTGAGCAATTCGTCTTCAGAAGCCACCTCACAGGCTATTGAGCAGAATTCAAGCTTTGGAAAAATAATTGTGTTGGTTGAGTTGTGTGATCTTGAGGGATTTTGTAGGGTCTGGGTACACAGCACCTAAGAGCTTATTTACTCTCCTGTGATTTGTTTTCATTTTGAATCCAATTACTGTATCAGCACTTCTGAGAGAGATTTTATGCCCCCCCACCCACACCTCCTCCCATTCTCTAGTATTACATTTCCCAATCGTTTTTGGAAAGACCTGGTTTGAAAATATTCACAAATAAACATGTAGAAACACAAATGATTGCATTGATTTGTTCAATAGTGCAATATATCATTGTAGCTTATTGTCTTTAAGGACACACTGTGCTCAGTGTTTGTAACAGGACCTATAATACTAAAAATGTCGTCGTCTGCCACTGACATGGCTTCACATGACAGATTACGAGAGAGTAACAGTGGAAGGTTACCATTATAATTCTACAAATGGTCTTGACGGCTCACATTGTGTGAAATGCGATGACAGCATGATATTACTCTGTGGCAAAGGGTTCTTATAGCATCTCATACTAAGAGCACTGTCATTAAAGCCGGCAATAACTGTAGCATGACACACTGCTACATCACTCAGCATTATATACTAATGAGTAATGTCAGGAAATGCTTGCTTCTGTGACATTTTTATGACACGGCTGCATCAATCTTGTGATGAGAGGTTCGTATAAAGTGCTCATAGCGCCTCCACTCGATGGAATTCCATTCCGAAACCCGTTTAACGAAGCGCTAGTTACCATGCTAATATTTGTCGAGACAACAAAACACGTGTTCGCCGCCACAGCTCAGTGCATAGGGCCAGTGTACCAGACCATGACTGTGCGTTTTCCACTGATAGTGCTGTCCCATTTCGCTCCCAGTGCGTCCTCTGCAGCCATGCATGTGATATACTCTGTAATGTACTTCATTAAAGGTCGTGGGAGATTTTTTTTTTTTCTTTTCAGTCAGTGGTTACTTTGCCCCTGTAGCAAACATGATTTATGACCTACTCTAGTACTAAAAAGAGTAGAATGGCTGTAATAAGCGGGCACAGGTAATGAGGCCCGCACACAAAGCCAATGATGGTCACTGGCGATTGTTTACAGGTGGGGAACATGCCCCATTTTCTTTTCTTTGCGTTTACAGCGCTGTAAGTCTATTGGCATGAACACAATGTGACAGCAACAAAAGCCATCATGAGCAACGCTGTAATTCTCCTTTAAGAGGACCAGTGTTCTCTCATTCTGTCGCCCCCCTATCCTCTCCGTTAATCCCAACCACCAGAGGATTCGCTGCCTTCAGAACCCATCTGCCCGAAAAAAAAAAAAGAAAAAAAAAGTGACACAGATATTTTATCGGCGCTCCCAGATTAGAGGAATGAGGTGCTGTTTGAGGAAGCCATAAGGACCTCAGTGCAGATTATGGATTCATTCTCACAATGTTCTCGCGCCATATTGTGCTGGAAAAAAAAAATCCTCTCTAGACCAGATTAGGCAGTTCCATATTAGGAATAGTGTCAATTGGTGCCAGCGAGCATTGCCTTATGAATGTGCCGCGGGGTTGAAAAAGAAAAGACGGTTCGCAGAAAGGCGGCGATGGTGTGACAGTGAATAGGGCACTTGGGCGTCATGGAAGACTTGACTCCTGCGGTCAGGATCCATTGTGGTCGGTCGCGCGTGTGAAGTGCCCTTTCACCACCCTGGCAGTGGCAGGTAGCAGATGTGAGTGACAGATCCCATGGCTCCCGAGCCCGGGCGGCTAAGCACCAAGATGGGAAGGTGCCAGTGACAAGCCTTTGTGGTTTTTCCACCCAGTTTCACCCCCAGCCACCCTCACATCATCACCACCATCAACAGCACCACCACCACCATTGCCGCCGCTGTACAACAGTCCAACAGAGAGGATGGTGTAGCCAGGTTGGATTCAAGTATGCGGTGCCTTTTGTTGTGTTGCAAATGTTGAACAGCTTCTGAACATTTGACCGTGATGAAGAGATTAAGAATGGTACAGCACATCACCCATGCAGTGCTCGCTGCTTTTTCTGGAGTGTCTGTCTGTATGCCTTTTTTTTTTCTTCTCTTTTTGGTAATGTTGTTGCTGTTGTTGTGTCAGGATGTGGAATGCAGTCTGGCGCCTTGCCTGGCATGCCTCTTCCCTCGCCTTACAGTGATTGGCCCCATTATGTGGAGAGGGCTTTGTTCGACTTGCTACTACAGCCCACAATCACTTTCACAGGGTAGAAGACAAAAGATAGACCCCCCCCCCCCCCCCCCCCGGCAAGGAAGAGACAGAAACTGTAAAAAGGTTGGAATGCACAGGTAAAATAAAGAAGCCCATTAAATTTGCATTGGCAGAGTTCAAGAGAAAAAAAAAAAAAACGCTGTCCTATATGCTGTGCTCCCTGCTGTTTGGCATCAAGCAAAACAGCATGTATCGGGGTAAGGATCAAGACATACATATGGAACAGATGGAATGTACAGAGTAAGGCCTGCCAAGTTCCTTTGTTGTGCTTACCCTTGACCTTTCAAGAGCGTGTCTTGTTTTATATTTCTGGCTCCTGCACGTGCATTTTGTTGCAGGCTCTGGTGTTAAATTCAGCTATTCACAACATCAACTAGCTGCTTGGATAAAAAACGTGAGCAACTGCGTGCCAAAATGTGTCAGTCATGTCAGTTCATCTTTCTATCATCTGTGTAGGAAACATGGAGGAGGAAGTGAAGGATGAGGACGATCCTGTCGAATCACCTGAAAGCATGACAAATGTAGCAGGGTTTTAGCTCTCGGGCCCTGCAGAGAGTATTTGTAGGAGAAATGCACGCTACCATTCATAAAGATGGTGATGATTCAGAATAGAAAACTTATACAGTCCACGATAGTACAGGAAGATAGTGGGAAAAAAACCCTCGATTCTTGCTGCAGGAGATGCCTTTATTCATTTTTTTCCCTCAAATAAATGAATTGGCTTTGGTATTCTTTATGCCGCATCTGACAGTTTGCATATTTCTCCATTTTAGCTCTTGTCGACCAAAATGGTCTACCATTGTGCGAGCTATAATTGCTTGCAGGATTAGCCCTTTCGGAACAGAATTATATCATTGGTTCTCTCCCAAAAAATAGTCCTCCTGTGTTGCGTATATATTATGGGAAGGAGCACTTGGTACAAAAATAACGTTGCAATGTCCTCCAGCTCAGGCCTTTGTCAGCTGATATTAATGTGTGCATTAGAGGCCTTTTCAGATGCAGCCATCCATGTGAGAAGGATGACTCTACGAAGGCACTTTGGACCTTGTCCAGGGCCACGATGTTTTGAAAGCATATAGGCATCATCTTAATCCAATCAATAGCACTTATACCTTTAAGTGGAATGACTGCTTACATAATTCCCACCAACACATTAAAGATGCCGGGTAGCATTAGAAAAAAATGCTGGTGAAATCCTGTAAAGGCACATGTGAGCCTACAGGCGTTGTTTAAGCATCCGGTGGACGTTTTGTGGGGGAAAACGCTCACCTATTAGCCTAGATTGCCATTACATATTAGCATTTGGAGTGGTTAACTTCATCTGTAATTGATTTAAAGTCTTATTGGATTTTCCCATTTCCCAATATTGTGATTGGGACCACCCCTCCTCTTGGCTCCCTAAACAGTATACACACTGCACTCAGGCTTGTAACCAGATCCCTCAATGGTAAATTGTCTGCATCTTTACCCCACAAATTATTGATGGGAAGTGGTGTGTATCATAGTTGCATGACTGAACCTTTAGGGTGAGTGCAAAGCCTGGGTGGGTGCAGCTAACATGTCTGGTGCGGCTGCTGCTGCTGCTGCTTCTGCTGCATCTAAGCAAGTGGCCCCTCAGTGCATCTGTGTGTGTGTGTGTGTGTGTGCGTGTGTGTGTGTTTTATCCATTAATGCGGGCACTCCTCTTGCGTTTTGTCAAGCCATTAGCTGTAGATTTCGTGGGAATGAGTGTTAATAAGTGTTAATGAGACTTAATGAGGATAAGGCAGTGCCGATTACTGGGAGCGATGTGGGCATGCTCCGTTTCGTGGTTCAGTGCACCGTCTAAATTCACGCGCAGAGGGGGCCCTGCCGCCAAGTCTATGGCTTTTTTAAAAAAAAAAATAGATATTTTTGGTAAATCATAGTCAGAAGTGCCCATGAATACTGGCTCCTCCTGTATTAGACCAAAGGACCAAGAGGCCGTGCAGTTGACCATGTTTCATCTCTCTCATCTGACGGAGGGGAGGGGGCGTTAGATGGAGACTGGGTGGTGGTGGTGGGGGTGTGGGTGGGCTGGGCGGAGGTGGATGGTGGATGGAGGCGGCGCAGACGCCTGTTATCAGTCAACTTGCACCCTCGACTTTGCACATCAGTGTATCTGTCAGAGCAGAGCCCGGGGTCAGTGTGGAGCGGCAACCGTGACTTGTGTGTAGATTTTTATGCTCTTAATTAAAATTTCACAAGCTGGTTGACTCACCAGCTCGTCACTAACAGATGTGGCGCTACCTCGGCAACGAGGATGAGGAAGAGGAGGAGGAGGAGGAGGAGCGGCACTGTCAGAGAGGCACTGGGGCGTTAGTTGGGGGGGTTGGGGTGGGGGGGTTGTGCGTGGGGAGGCAGGCTGCATGCCTCTTGGGCCCTGATCCAAAGGGAAAATGAGAGTGCAACCTGCACAGAACACACACTTCCTGTGCAGTAGCAGTATAAGGAGCAGTATTGTGGCCCTGTTAACATTTGCATTTGAATCGTGTGTCTGTATTCTTTCTACACTGGGCCTTTTTTTTATGTTGAAACAATGATTTCAGTGGGGAGGCACAGTAAACTCTCAGTGTGGATCAAAGAGTAATCCAGATATTTTGGATCAGATACTGTAGATATCCATGTGCCCCGAAATGGTTAATCATGATTAAATGTCAAATCAGATTACAGTGAACAAATCCCGATCCCAAGTATCTTGATCCCATCTCAAAGTTTTGAAACATCTGATTTGAAGATTTCAACCTTGCCTAACCCTTGCAATCTGATCATCTAAATTGCACAATCCTGAGTTTATTTTTTTCAGTGTGTAGGGAGGGGGGGGATTCAAAGCTTAACCGAGTTTTTTTCCCTCTCTCTTTTTCTTTCGTTTTGATTTTTACTCTACTCTAATATACACGTGGGTATGTTAAATGCTTGTACAGAGTACAGAGGCTTGGTCCACAAGAGCACAGAATATGACTGGTAAACGCCTTTCATGTGAAGTCATTGGTGAAAAAAACTGAGGTTATAAAAAATGCAGTAGAGGTGCGTGAGATGGGAGGACAATGCCATGAAACCCGGCATTTGTGACTAAACCAAATGGAAAAAGCTGCTCTGATGAGCAAATTATTACGTTCACCATCTAAGTATAGGCCTCCAATATTGACTGCAGTCACGCATGACACATGCAATATGGTTTTCACGACCATTTCTCTATCCATTAAGGGGTATGGGCAAGCACGGCATATTCTGCCGGAGCGGTTTTCATCATGTCAAGCTAAGCTGTCCCGGTCTCTTTGTGGAGAACATGGTGGCTGAGAAAAATGGAAAGAGGGGGTTTTTGAAAGGCAAAATCCAAATGAAAAGTGAAGGGAAGTGAATTGAATAGTGCGCCGTCCGGGCGTTTGCTTTAGAGAGTTGAAATTGAAATGTCCCGCGATAGCCCCGTCTTGCGTGGCGAAACGGACAGCCGTTGATGAGGGAGGGGATGGAGCCTGTGGCTGCTTCATGAGAGAGCGATGATGCTGAGCGGATTCTTTATTTATTTTTTATTTTTTCAAGAAATTTTTCATATACTAAGGTACAATATTCAGTTGGAAGCATACACACTTTCCATCTCAGAGCCATTCTGGACATAGTAAGGTACTGTAGGATGGAAGGCTCATGATGTTGAGCCTACAATGCTTAGGTCCAGCCACAGCCACCTTGTCTACTGAATCTCTCAACTGTAGAGTTGAACTGTCCACAAATGTTCTATGCTCAAAAAATATTTTTGCATAAATTGAATGTGAACATCAATATTAGATTGTACAAATATAACCAAAACATGATTCAGAGCACTGCAGAATGGACAGCAATCACACAACTTCACTCCCATCGTATATTTCTGCCAAGGAGGATATGTTTTAGGGTTATTGTTTGTCTGTAAGCAGAATTATGCAGACATTACCTGTCCAAATTGAATCAATAATAGGCGAAAAGGTGAAGCATGGTCTAGGGAATAACTCGTAAAAATTTTGGAGTGAATCCACATCAGTGGGCAAATCCACAAATGTTCACTTTGACTAATGTTTGCTGATAAGACGTAGAGCATTTGGCCTTGGCTGAGGTCTCCCCTTTTCAAGTGGCCCTCTAGTCGAAAATGAAATGTACTGTAGCTGAAGCCAAAACGCATAAGTAATTCTACAACAGACGCGTGGTAATGATGGTAGAGAGTTCACAAGCCAACCCCTCAGCAGAGAGTGATTTGCACCCCGAGAAATGTAAAAAGGCTCGTTTGGTCAGTAGACTGCAAAATTGTGCAACCTAGAGATAAAGTTGTGTGCATACTATTGCATTGTAATCCAATTAGCCTATGATTTCAGCACTAGCAGGTATGTAGATCTTCTTTAAAAAAAAAAAAAGCAAATTTATACTGAAATATATTCTGTGAATGAGCAGTTATCTCTTATTGTTTGCCATCTTAATAGACATAATGAACAAAAAGACATTTTAATGGTTTGAATCTATGCATGTTTTTCAGAACCAATATGAACAAGAGTGAATTTATGAATGTGATTTTTGGCCAATTTTGACAGCACTACTACTGCAGAGTTCACAGTCATTAAGTCTTAAAACATGAATGTGTGATTTTACTTTTAATTTATTGGTCTCCCAAAAGCTTAAACTGATGAATACTGGACTGTGTGTGATTGAAGGCCTGTACGCATGTTCAGATGTTTAGCCACAGTTTGAGTGCCTACTTAATCCCAGGGGTATTTGACTGGTAAGGGAAGTGTGATACGATATCCTCTCATTTTCATGGGTGTTATCTGATGATTGATGGGTGAGTTTGAGTACATTTGCTTTTCAAACTGTAAAATGTGAAATGAAACGGATAGAAATGTCACAGACTGCTGTGAAAACTGTCAATCGGCTGGTGGTCTATTAATAGATTATTGGATGAAGGATGTGTAATGAAGGATGTGCTTATCTAGGGAGTTCAGAGAAGCTCAAGAGGGCCCTTCCGTGGGCCAAAGCTTTTGTGTTGTGCCTCCAAGAATAAGTTCTTGGGAGACGGCGAAGAGCAATCAAGGAAATCAAAGGAAACTGCGAATGCCTCTGCTGCTACCGCGCAGTCTCAGCCACCTCACGTATGGCCTGATTTATTGGAAGTCGCGGGCCGAGATGTGTGAGAGAGCGCTCTGTGACAGAGCAACACTTGTAATCGGCTCTGCCTGCTTGCCCTTAAGAATGCTCCTCGTCACCTATTGTGACAGGCTCTATCAACAATGATAATGAATTCATAAGCAAGCTTCATCAATACTGCATCGAGCCGCGACCCGAGCAGCAGGCATAGTTTGGGAGTGACATTTAAAGACAATGTAAATTTAATGATGACATCAAAAATCCGGGAGAGATTGGTCAGGATCCAAAAAAAAGAGGGAGAAAAAAAAAGAAAAGAAAGGGCTGGAATATTTCCCCCGTCATTGTTCTTGAACATTGCCCTCATCATTTTTGCCCTTTTGCAAAACATTAACATGAAAAAGAAGGGCAGAGGACTCTATCACAGCGAGGCAACCCCTCCTCCTGCTCCTGCCATTTGCTCTGCCTTCTCCACGGCATCCTTGTTTTCGCTCCGTGGTCAACGACATAAACGGGCTCGAACGTGCCGCGCTTAGCAGCCTCTTTCTTCCCCGTGGCATCAGATACCATGTCAAATTGAAGATGATGTATGAATAGGCCTGACACTCTCGTTGACTGTCATTTTTTTTTTTAACCCCCCTGTGATTTGAACCCGAGACAGCTTTGAATGGAGGCGAAAAAAAAATACAGGCACCCAAAAGCAGCTGCTGCATGCTGTCTATATTTAGATGTCCCTCGCCCGCCCATAATCTAAAAGCATTCTGTGCACTCTGTTCACACAGGCTGTTGTTCCCTAGGTTTCAAGAGGCAACACAACAGCAGCATCCCCCCCCCACCCCCCCCCCCCCCCACACACACACACCCCTCTCCTCACCCCCCTCCCATCCAACACCTACAAAAGAAACAAAATAAAACAAGGAAATAACAAACTTGGGACCTCTGTGTGAAGGCTTTGGGCTTGGGAGTGCGTTTTGCTCGCCTGCAGTTGTGGCACCGCTGTGCTTTCTTCCTCAACTCGTGCTTTTGCCCGCGCCGCATCCTCCTGCTGGGCCCAAGCACTCGGCTCCAACTGCACCTGACAAATGAAGTGTTTATTCAATAATGGGGGGAAGACACATCTCGCTACATAATTACCATGTGAATAAAAATCTATGGTGAAGACTGAAGAGTGCCTTTAGGGTTCCCTCATAGAGACACACACGCTTCAGTGCTTAATTCCAGGACTAAACTTACTTGGATTTACTTTTTTTGTGTAGTGTTTCTGTGTGTGTGTGTAAGAAGCTTTTTTTCTCTCCGTCTTTTTCTGTCTTTTCTTTCGCGTGACTGTGTTGCCAATAATAAGAGTTTGTATTTTAAGCGTAATTTCAGTACGGCTTTTGTGGAATCACGGTGGATTGACGTGCTGTGTGTTCACACCCGTCAATACATTGATGGCTTAATCTACTTTCAGCTTTTCAGATCCACGCCAGGATGCTTAGTATACATTGTTGATCATTGCATGTCTTTGCCTTGGGCATGCCCCCCCCCCCCCACCCCCCACCCCCCACCCTGAGTCCCGTGACACATTAATTGTCTGTAATGTGAATATGAGTACACACAGGAGCTGTAGCAAGCATTGTAATGTGATTTGTCTATAGGTGCGCAGTGATGCAAACCCACATCTTAGGCAAATTATATATAGTGTCCTTTCACAAAGGCCTTGTGCACAAGGTTATAGCGGATTTCACACAGCCATCATTTCCACAGATAATGGCCAAATGAACCAAGGCTTTTGCTGTCTCCTAGCACCCGGAAATAGCACATTTCCCAACACAGGAATTTTTCTAGCGTGTGAGCATGTGAATGAGGACCAAACAGTGACTTTTTGCAGTGGTAATTATCCATCTTTACTCCTTGGTCCAAGAAGGATGGATCCTCTTTAGTCTCCTTATGCACAATTTGGCAGCAGGTGCCTCGCACAAAAGCACCGTGGTTGCTCTAATTGACACTTTTGACTTGCGAACAGTTCGGGGGCAACAGAGTCCATTACACCAAAACTGGCAGTCTAATGAAAGTGCTTAGGGGCTCGGGACAGAATGTCAGTGGACAGCAGGGTAATAGCATTCCCATGCTCTCTCCTTTACTTTCTCTCTCCCTCTCCCCCTCTCTCTCTCTCTCTCTCTCTCTCTCTCTCTCTTTCTCTCCCTATGGTGCTCCATTTCAAATGCTTCATTACTCAGGAGAGTTGGGTGGGGTGGGTGCAAGAGCCATGGAAGGCTTGTGGTGGTGGTGGTGGTGGTGGTGGGTTTGGAGGGAGAGAAACGTCAATTAGGATAAATTGACTTGACGGGAGAAAAGAGTACGTGTCCTTGAGAGGGTCTAAAGGAATGCAAACAACAACAACAACAGGAGCAACAACAAACAACCGCTGCTGCAACTACATCGGCGACGGCAGCGGCGGCGGCGAGTAACTGTGACCGGACGGGCCGCCCGTCAGTAAATACCACACCCGTACCTCCCCGCCCCCGCCCTTAATTGTTCGCGGCGATTCAAACGGAACTTGACCTTCACCTGATCGCGGCTAATTGCATTTAGCACGGCTCACTTTAAAGTGGGCCCCCCTCCCCCCCTTCACTCTATGCATCAGCATCTTTTCCTGAGGTTAGGCAGCAATGTCAGTATGTACCGAGCCTGCAGTACACGGTGCTAGCTTCAGTAGCTTCAGACTCCCTGCGTATGTACCCATCAACTGGTGCGCCCTGTGCAGATATCGATGTCTGCGGATGTCTGTGTGTCTTTATATAGCCTGCCTGGGAGTGCTGTTGTTCCCCTATTACATGACATGCCGTGCCTTAATGAGAGAAGCTTTTCCAGTTTGGTTGAAGCTGTCATGTAGAGTACATGCTGCCTTTCCTGCTCACACTTGACACTAGGCTTGTACTGTATGTGTGCCCTCGGGATGCGTGTGTGTGAATGAGTGTGTGTGTGTGTGTGTGTGTGTGTGTGTGTGTGTGTGTGTGTGTGTGTGTGTGTGTGTGTGTGTGTGTGTGTGTGTGGTTGTGTGTGTGTGTGTGTGTGTGTGTGTGTGTGTGTGTGTGTGTGTGTGTGGAAGGGGTTCTGGTGATGTTACTGTAGTACTGAGTAGTGGCTAGCAGCAGAGGAGATGTGTGTGCCTTTTTTCGTAGCGGATATGTATTGTGTAGGCCCTATATGTGTTTTCATTATCCATGGAGGGATTAAGTGGTATGGCAGGGGATCTGCTGGGGGCTGGTCCTTCACCACTGACCCATACACAGGTGAACAGATGAATGAGTGTGTGTGTGTGTGTGTGTGTGTGTGTGCATATGTGCGTGTGTGTGTGTGTGTGTGTTTGTACATGTGTGTGTGTGTTTGTACATGTGTGTGTGTGTGTGGTGGGATATACTTTCCAGCTCACCAATTTGTTCTTGTGTTTGCATTCCCCCCCAACACCTCCACACACACACACACACACACACACACACACACACACACACACACACACACACACACACACACACACACACACACACACACACACACACACACACACACACACACACACACACACCCTGCCACCAGCCCCTATGGCCCTTTTGTCATGGAAGATTAATGGCGTAATCTTGTGGTGTGTCGTCAACTGTTTCCAAGTTTTTTATGCATGAGGAGTAATCTGAAATATGCCTGGCACAGGATTTGCCGGCGCTCCAATGATTTCGACAAGTTTAGAATGAGAGGCTCCATTTTTTGCATGACCTATCTGCACTGTCCCAATGATTATGGATTTTCCATGCTCCGCCTCGACATTGTCTTTCTGTTTTTTTTTTTTCCTCGCTTTTTTTTTTTTTTTCGTGCTGTAGTGTTATTAACTCTAAAATGACTCTATTTTTCAAATGGATAGTTTCTCACTCCTGGCATCCACATCTGTAGGTCTCGGTCTGCTCTGCATACTGCAGACGGCGGGCGAAATATGCATCCGTGGCCATTGATTTTGGGAGTTAATGCGGGAGTGATCAAGCCTGAATATGTGTGTGAATGAATGAACGGTTGCAGGATTTTTTCTCCCCCTGAATGGATTAGTGAGGTTCAGTGGTTTCGAGTTGAAAAGCAAACATAATTCTTTAATGCACATATGCATAGGCACAACACACACACTCCACACACATACTGTACTGCACACACACACACACACACACACATAGGGAGAGAGAGATAGAAATATACATACAAATGTGCTGTGCACTGCACACATTTGCACACTTGTGCACACACAGACACATGCACACACACACACACACACACACACACACACACACACGCATATAGAACATATAGGCAGTAAGGCAGAGCCAGTGTATGCACACAAACACCCACCCACCCACACACACACACACACACGCACACGCACACGCACACGCACACGCACACGCACACGCACACACACACACACACACACAGACACACACACAATGGGTCCTGTGATAGTTTTACGCAACCAGCAATCTCCATCACACAGTAGGGCTTCATTAGTGCTGGTGAGTGTCTTGTGCTCATTCATATGGAATTCTTTATTATGGCTCTGTGCCGGCAAGCGCGTTACCTTTCAGCTCCTATTTAGGAGGCTTAAAATAGGCCGTGTGTGTGTGATTGTGTGTGTGTGTGTGT
>NC_085013.1:3719967-3727467 GCF_963854185.1 Sardina pilchardus
TTAGTTTTGAAGAGGGAGGAGGTCTCAGAGGGCTTGATGCCGTGCTTTTTTTATTCCTACCCATCAGAAAGATGGTGTGCCTTTTTAATCGTGTGTTAGTTTTATGCTGCTATATTACGAGTCAAAGTAATCAAAGATGGGTTTAAAAATAGTCTGTAGCTGGGTTTTCATCCGATCATTCACACATTTTAAGTTCATTCATGAAAATTTGGCTAACGAAACGGCAAAAGTCGCCCTGAACAGCTTTGGGGTCAAAATATAACTTGGTAAAATGACTGGAATGCAAAGTCATGTCAGATTATATGCTTCGGAAAATCTTGTACCCCCAGGTTACCTGATTTAACATCACAATCATGTTCTCCAATCACGACGGCCCCCGATGCAACAACACAACAACAGGCGAATCTCACTCTCATTACAAATAGCCAAGGTGATTTATCACTAAATTAACACATTCTCATTCTTGCTCAACCATAAAAAGCAGCTCTAATAACTTATTTATGCGCTCATAAAGACAATACGAAAATGCAGTCATGTTGCTGTGGGAATCCATATCTGTTTTCCAAACTGGAGTCAGGATTTTTAAAGGCGGGTCCTCCTAGTACGGTGGTCGTGAAGGCTGTATGATGTTGCCTTCATGGCGTTCGTAAACTCGGAGGATCCAACTTTAAAAATCCCGACCTCCAAATAAAGTGTGTTCATGAGATCAGCTCGGAAAGCAAATACAGGAAACGGATAAATGACATTAATAGAACGGCTTACTATGGCTGAGCAAGAAGGAAAATGTCTTGTGTGAGTGTTTCTATCTGTAGTGTTAATTTAGTGATAAATTACCTCGCCTATTTGTGATGAGAGTGAAATTTGCCCCTGGTGTTGTTGCAAGGGAGGCCGCCGTGGTTGGAGAATATGACAGTGACGTCAAGTCGGGGGATAACTCGGGGCACAAAATCTGACCCGACTTTGCGTTCAAGTAATTTTTCCTCTATCGGAGGTCAGAATTTCAAAACATTCGATGTGGCATAAAGGTAGTGTTGGAAGGATTCCTACTCTAATGCGTCCCACCTGGATCCCGTCTTCATGAGTCCTCAGTGGTGCTCTCATTAGCTGAGCCAGGTGTGTTTGTTTTGTGTTGAGCTAGTAGCAAATGTTGCACAGTGAGATTCCTTGGTAAATACGAGGCCTGTTGACAAGCCGCAAGATCTGCTTGTTAATGCAAAATGTGCACACTTCAGCAAAGTGGCGGAGCAGGTGGCCACACGGTTTAGGATATTGGTGTTTCTGGAGCAAACCTATTGAGCATAGTCTGCTGAAGGTGCGAACTTCTTTCTTTTTTTTTGACAGACGAGTGTTACAACTGCCTCCACTTCTGTAATCAGCCATAATAGTGACTCTCACTCTTCTCATTCTGGTGCCATGCCCACATGCATGTGTGTGTGTGTGTGCGTGTGTGTGTGTGTGTGTGTGTGTGTGAATTTTAAGATTGTCAAAAATTGTAAACAATTTCCTTAATGTACAGCTGGGTTTGTATTCAGCTTTTTAATACAAAGTATGACCATTTCAAAAAGAAATCCTGACTGGAAACACTTGCAAAATAATAACAATTTGATTATAGGATTTTTTGATTTGCTTAACATAGTGGATGGAAACTCACGCAGAGGCTCAGTTTCTTCAGCTGAAATTTCATGAATGCACTTAAAATGAATAAGTTCGAATAAGCTTAATGGAAACCCAACCTTTCTTACCTTGAATGGAAAAAAAATAAATATTATGTAAGATCAGGGGTTCCCAACCCACCTTCTGGCATGTCCCTGTACATAACCTGAATTTGCACATCAGTAGCTTTATATCAGGTGGCCTTGGTGTAGGAATAAATAAGAGTTGTTGATTTATAGGAGATATCGATTTAAAGTTGACCTGGCTTTCTTCTGTATCAGAGAGCTAAATTCTTGATTTAGTCCGTTATAAATTGTATTTTGAAATTTTTCCTTTAACAGTATAAACTGCTAAAAAAAATACAGAGCTGGAATATTTCAAACCAGATTTTGTATAATGCACCCCAAAGCTTTCTAAGTCAGAATCCATAACTGTGCAACATTCTCCAAAATATGCAACTCGCGCTGCTTCTTCTGCTCGAGGCTTGTCTCCATAGCACCAGACAGTGGCGTTCCAGTGTGCCGTGGCTGTCATTGTCGTGTGCTGACACTCCGATACCTGTCTGCACTGTCACAGCCACAAACATTTGCTTTGTCTTGCGAGTGAATCTCACAGTAAGGATTGTGCAGTGTTGGCTCAGCATTAAAAAAACTTTCAGTTTGTAACCTGCGAGTGAAAACCACCACCCAACAACCAGACTGTAGTTCTAGCAAGGACCAGTGTCTAATGAGATTCTGGTGTTACTTCAGAGCTGATTGGCTATAAATATAACCTGGATAGGATGCCCCCCGTTCCGAAGGACAAACTGTGTCTTTAATCAGCGTTAGAATGGAAGCGTGAGGGGAGAAACACTGGATGGGATGAAGATGAATAAGAAAAATCCTTTTTTGTTTCCAAGGCTTTTTCATATAGCACTCAAAGGCGCGCAGAGACGTTGGGTTTCACAGCAGGTGGGTTCAAGTGGAGAGGAGACGTTCTTTTAAAGCAGTCACATGCCATCTCCATCTATCACACACACACACACACACACACACACACACACACACACACACACACAGACACACACAGACACACAGACACACACACACACACACACACCACTCCACTCTCTCCTCTTTAACTATCCACAGCTGCAAATGGCCATCCACATTTTCATGTGTCACCCGGAGGGGGAGGGGGGAGGGTGGCGGCGGGGGGGTGGCGGTGGTTGTGGTGAAGTTTTCACAAGAGTCCTGCCAACGTTGACAGGGTTATAAAACGCAGCGGACTTTGGATTGAGGCGGGCAACAATATAGGCCATCCATCTGGCTGTTCAAGGGTAGAGGACGAGAGGAGAGTATTAGGTCGCACATGCTCAAGGTTGGCCCCCACTCACACACCTCCCGGCACCTCCCCCCTCCCCCCCCACTTCAAGCACTCTAGTCCAGTCCCCCCACCCCCCCCACCCCCCGGAGCAGCCCTGTCACTTCACCTCCCACACCGGCCAAGGAGATAAAGGACTATCCGGAGGTCATGAGATGCCATCTTTAAAACAAATGTCTCCCTCGCTCTCCCTCTCTACTCAAACTGTGGGGGACTTTAATATTGGCCATTAGATTCTCGAGTCGCGAGTGAATGAGTAGGGGGACTCAGCGAGGAGTAATTGTATGCTGATTTGTGTCTGGAAATTCATCCTGCACCCTGGATGCGTTCCTGGTGTCTCGGAGGTGTTGAAATGGAAGGGCACATCTTGCGAAGGCCACTTTCATTGCCACCATACATGCATACATTCATTATATTATGCAGTCTGATGAGCTGTCTTGGGTGAATATTTGAGTGCGGAAATGTGTGTGGCACTTGCATAGTTAAATATTTTTCGAGTAATTACGATGTGTGCTAAATAGTGCTTTGCGCTTCCGTTTTTTTTTTATAACGCAGAATAAATTGCTTACATTCGTGGGTGTTGCTGACATTTTCTTGGCTGACCTTAAACAGCAAAAGAGAGCTAGCAACTCTGCATGTTTTCCCCCCACTGACAATTGTGTTTTGTTCTCAGCGGCAGACATATTCCAATTCGTTTTCGTGTTTTTTATTTTGGGCGTTTGTGCGTTTGGGTGTGTGTGTGTGTGTGTGTGTGAGTGTGTGAGTGAGTGAGTGAATGACTGTGCAGTGCGCTGCGTCACACAGCTATCCCTTTCCCGGGCTGCCTGTTGTCTCCATGGCTTGGGGCTGTTTTTTGCGGTTCTGTTAGCCACCGTTACCGCCGTGTTCCTGGGTCGCTCTACTTATGTAAGGACAGCACTCCCTAGGGGACTGCGCTAACACAGGAATGCGCTCGCTCGCTCGCTCGCTCTGCCTTCCTCAACACCTATATCCACCCCAGTACCTGCGGCGCCCAGAACGAAAAAAAAAAGCGCATGAAAGTTAGAGAGAGAGAGGGAGAGAGGGAGAAAGAAAGAGAGAAAGAGGGAGAGAGAGAGAGAGAGAGAGAGAGAGAGAGAGAAAGAAAGTAAAGAAAAAAGTGACTGTTGTGCTGTTTTGCACATTACCACTGTGTCCATCCAATTTGGATGCAAAAACTTTAAAGGAGTGCACAAAAAAGGGCTGTCTCGTAAAATCTGAAGGTGCAAGTGCCTTTGAGGTTTAAATAAAAGCAAATAAAAGTAGCCGGTGCCAATGCCAATGACACATGGAAATGTTGTGGTGGAGGAGGAGGCTCAGTGAAGGGCTGGCGTGGGCAACATCTGCGCCCGCTCTCCAGCCGGAATGTCGTGTCCATGGCCACCCCTGGCACGACGCGCGGTTGCCCACACGCTGAGGGTGACCCCTCACCCCCGCGGCGGCACGCGGTTGGCAAGGCAGTCGCTGCGCTTTCATCATCATGACACGGCCCAGTGGATGATCTCTGTCCTCACTCTATGCGCGCGCACGCGTGTGCATACATGCACATACACACACACACACACACACACACACAAAAACACACACACACACACACACACACACACAGACACACACATGCATGCATTCCAGTTGTGAGGAAAGATGAGGAAAAACCTTGCATGGCTATGGGATTATTCCCATCGTGTTGTAAACTTGTTATTGCGTTGTGTGAGGTCAAGAGTGAGTGGGTTCTACTGGCGACGGGTCAATATTACTGCAGGGGTGGCTTTCTTTTTTTTTTTTTAAACCCGCGGTCTCGGTCGCCGGGCGGATTAAGCAAACGATGAAGAAGTGATAAAACGCTGCTTGATTAGGCAAGCAAAACACTCGGGTCCCTCTGCTCACCAGAGAGCGTCCACCATTTACACTGACGAAACGAAGCGGAATGAACGAGGTCCACTCCCACAAGCCAAGAGAAAAGGGACCGCAGCCTTCCAGCAGCATATGCTTGGAAATCAAACAGTCGCAATTTTATTGTGACTTTTTGATTTAATTAAGTCAAAATGGCAGTGGGAAATGACACCAGCCTCCCCCCTGATGGGGTTGCCTCATGGTCGCCGAAGAAGAGAGGTGGGGATGAGGGGTGTGTGTGTGTGGGTGATTTACAGTAAACAGCCGCACTTTGAGGACCAACAGGTCCTGACCTTTTCAGCCGAGGCAATTGACATTGTCATCATCACGCCGCATCAAAAGCAGGCGCCCTTCACCATCCCCTACACCCCGCCCCGCCCCCACCCCCACCCGCCTCAACCCCTGTGAGATTCCACCCCCGTCTGCCGGCGGTATATTTTCTCGGTTAAAATGTCAAACACCGCTCACTTGACTCATCGTGGCCCTGACCGCAAACGGCGGCGGCAGCGAGCCGTCTGCGGCACCTCGGCCGTTGGCCCCACACACACACCCATTCCTCCATCCCCACTCCTGTATCTGAGTCACAGCCAGAGGCCTCATTGAGAATCCCCCCATGACTCCCGTGAAAACATGGCGCCTCGCGCCAGGAGTGGGGGGCGCTCTCTCCCCCGTGCGACCGCAGCGTCACCATGACGCGCAGCGCCGCACCTGCTGCAGGCTGGCAACCGCTTACGAGGACAGGACCGGTTGGCACCGTACGTGGCAACACACAAAGAAAAAAAAGGGACAAGCCAAAAATACCTACCATATGTCATCCCTAGGTGTGTGTGTGTGTGTGTGTGTGTGTGTGTGTTTGTGGGATGGGATGGGCTGAGGTGGGAGGGGGGTTGCGTGCGGGAGGAGAGGGGTGAGCGCTAATGTTTTGGACTGGCACAAATCCCAAGCTCGAGATAATAACCTTCAATCTTTTCTGTCGACTCATCATTGTTTTAGCACCTCGTTTTGGGCTGGTGCTGGCCCAGCACCCGGACAAGCTGTTCCTGACCAACTTTCAGTGTGGGGGGTGGTGCGGGCGGGGGGGGGGCGGGCGGCTGACAAACCTCTCACTGCGTTGTCTGGCAGGATCTGTCACCCATTCAAAACTCAACACTTTTTCGTGAGCACAGGTGGGTAGGCATTGTTAACTTACGAGACAGGTAAAACCATGACTGACTCGAGCTGTAATTACCCGTCACGCATAATTCTGCCGAATGACATTTTGACAAAAAAATCACACCGTGTTGCCTGTGGCGGCACCACACAGGTCTAGACAGGCTTGTGTTTTAATGGACGGCGTTTAAAATATCGCACGGATTGTGTATGCTGGATGTGTAATGCTTCAGTTTATATTTGCCATACACATCAGGAGTAACGACATCTGAGACAGAACACATAGCAAAACTATGGAAGAATAATGTGCATTCTCAGAACGGGGTGCATTTGTTAGACCTGCAGCTGCGCTGACATATATTTGGAAAATAAACTTGGATATATATTTAAAAAAAAAAACAAAGTGTTTGCTGTTTTAGTAGATAGTAAGACTGAGATGCGTATGCCAAGTAAACATTTATTTATAAATAGGTTTATGAAACCAGACGCCATGTGCCACAAATCTGAGACATTCTTTTTCGCTGCACAAGATTGCTTTTATGCAAATGGGCTTTACAAAATCTATTTAAACAATGCCTCCTCTCTCTCGGTCTCTCTCTAAGGCGTCTGAAGTTTGCAAAACGCAGCAGCCTACAGCCCCTCCTGATGCCCGAGCTGAACAAAAACTTTACCATGAAAGCATGCAGAATGGCCACTTATTTCAGTTTTCTTTTCAAATGCTCCTTGGAAAAGTGGACAAAGTGCTTTGTATCCGTGTAGGCTGAAATTGTACAATTTATTCTCGTTTTTCAAAAGCGACTCACTTTTTTTCATATTCATTTCCTTTTTTCTTCCTTTCATTCAAAGTTCCTCTTCTTCAGAAATGTGAGGGGGACAAAAAACAGGAACTGTGTGACCTTGGCTATCTATCGTTTCGTGACATGGAAGCCACTCTTGGCAGTGTGTCAAAAAAAAAAAAAAAAAAAACTCAGTGGTAAATGAGTAGGTGAGTTGGAAATGAAAGCCATTTTGGTTCTGGAGATGTTATCAGGACCTGAACACAGGACTGTATTTTCCAGGGTCATTTGCGTGCTCTTTGGACATCTCCTTGCTGAATACATTACAGCGTGGAGGACATTACACAGGCTCTGGCTGCTGGACACCTAGCCATTTATCTTCCAGTCCCTGCTGCCATGTTCTCAGTGCCTTTCCCCCTTTAGTAATACATGAGTAATTACATGGTAACTACAGCGCTGAGCACCATGTGTTCCAACATTCAACACATAAATATGTTTACGCAGCATCCATACACTTTTCCCCCCAGGCAAAACAACAACAACAGCAACAAAAAAGACATACTGCATAGGTAATATCATATGCTTGTTTGTTTATATGCAAACACTATGCACTCATGGCTCATTTGTTGTGAACCTATGGCGGGTGTTA
>NC_085013.1:3744967-3752467 GCF_963854185.1 Sardina pilchardus
TTTTCATTTTTTTTTTGCTGCAGTGATTTCTCTGTCATTCTATCTCCATCTCTCTCTCTCTCTCTCTCTCTCTTTCTCCTACTCCCTCTCTCTATATGTGTCTTTTTCTCTCTCTTTCTCTGTGTTTGTGTGCGGGTCTCTCAAACATACACATTTTCCTCTCGCTCCATCTTTTTCTATCCCTTTCACTCTTTCTATTGCCCCCTCTCTCACACAAACAGACAGATTACATTTATAAACCCATAGATCCAAGTCATACATTCTTACAGCCGTGCAAACCTGCACATGTATACATCTTTGTATAGATATGTTATGTGGCTTCATACAAATGCATGAACATGATTTGCTCTCTGAAATAGGGTGCGCTTTGCATTAAAATCGATCCATCAACAACAAGCAAGATGTGTGAAACGTGAAGGGCGCTTCGGTCAGGTTATTTTTTTCTTTGATTTGTATGGATATCCGTCAGTTGGGTATGTCAGATGGTGAACAGGCTGTAAATGCCTACTGCCCCATAAGCACAGGGTGTAATTCATACTGGTTCAATAAGCACAGTTTGCAAACATAACTAATCATGGCTAGTAGTAATCCAATGGCGTGTGCATACAAATGTCTACTTCAGATGTCAGCTGTAGAAGTGGACCGTTCACATGATCAGTTTAGAGTGGGTACTGCCCTCCAGCTGATATGGAGCAAAATAGATTCACACTCACACACACACACACACACACACAAACTCTCTCTCTCTCTCTCACACACACACACCCGCACACTTTCTCACACATACTCTCACACACACACGCACGCACGCACTTGCAAATTCATGCACTTATAAATTTGGACACGCACGTAATGTTCTCACGCTTAGTCATTCTCTGGATAGCACATGTTTTATGTAAGGCCGTGAACAGCAGCCAATACATTGTCACTCGGGTGGGCCGCAGCCAGTTGCTCAGTGTGTGAAGAACTTGTCAGTCATCCCTCGCGCTCCTAGGCAACCACGCTTGTTTTATAACCATGGCCACGTCGTGATGCACATGCATGTCTGTGTTTGTGTGTGTGTGTGTGTGTGTGTGTGTGTGTGTGTGTGTCTGTGTATGGTTGTGTATGTGTGAGTGTATGTGTGAGTGTGTGTGTGTCTGTGTGCACACCAGTCTGAGCGAGCAAAGGGGGAAAAAAAGATGTCCACAACTGTGTGATGTTGGTAGCTAGAGGACATGTTTTTTTTTCTTCCCCCTACTGTGTGATTTTAACAGACTGGGAAGGAACCTTGCGGGGAGATGTAATGGCGACAGCTTGAGATAAGGAAGGTGACATATTGATTTGATCACCAACCGCCAGATAATGTAGCACTTTCTCCCCTTTAGGGGATGGCTCTTTACAGTAATGGAACCAGGCCTGTAAGATCCATTAGACTACCTTCAATCATAGACGGATGCTGCAAACATAAGGTGCAGTTGGTGACAGTGCTGGCAAATGGCTCGCAGATGACAGAGGAGTGTATGAAAGGGAACACTATTACTGCACACGCGGTGCTGTGTGTGTGGTCATTACACGGGCTATATGGATGGACATGCAGCACTTCATACCTAACACTTTGTCACTGTCTATATATGTAACTTTAACGCTAGTATTGCGTTTGCTGTGCACTTAGATTCAGTGTATGCAGTATCAGGGCATACATTATTTATAGAAGCTGTGATATGCAGAGCAAACCTGATGAAGTGCTTTGCGAAACGTGCTGTTCACTCCAAATAAAATGAAATGATAAAAAAAAGATAAACAATGGCGGTAATAATAGTGATGAGTGTGCGGTGACCTTGATCTTTCACAGTCAAAAGATATGTTTGGAATAAGGTCTGGACATAAGGGTAAGTGTGGACCTATATGATACATTAGGTGTTCATAGCAGTGGTTATTATAACATGCACACAGGGATGAAAGATTAATCGAAATCGAACTGAAATCACAATTTGAACTAATGCAATTAGCAAATGGAAAAGGCTGTAATTAATTGTGCAGGTCTGGTCAATAATGTCACCTACAGTATACTGTATGCTTTTGAAATTCATGTCATCATGCTCATCGGTCAGAGGTGCTTTGCTTCAGATAGGGCTCAATTTAAAGCTACTGTATATTGAAGTCTTTCATATATAAAGTATTTTATTTCTATCCTCAGAATAGATAGAGTAGTTCCTATTTCGATATATCTAACATGTATCATAGTGAGTGCTGGACTGAAGCTTGATAATATTGCAAATCAAATTGCATTGCAATGTCTGAAATGTCTGATAATATCAGAAAATATGGAAGAAATCACAGTTAGATATTCTTCCTGAATCATTCAGCTCTACTGCATAGTCTACATGAAAACATTCTAAAATATGTTCTCGATTAAAGGCAGAGCTTGGCTTTTCAGTAGCTGCCCGAGCCCTAATTTCATCTCTATTTGGCAGATATTTTGACATCATTATCCTTATTATTAGTCCCAAGGAACATTTCCCAGATACTGTTTATCCTAGAATTATTTTTAGGGCGCTAACAAGAAGACATTTTCTTCATTAAAAAGGGGAAGTACTGCATTTGCGCAGCTGCCTGACAGAGCAGTCGGTTATTCTTATCGTTTTGGCTGAAAGTGCCATCTGAACTTTTTTCTCTTAATAAATACAAACACACTTAGACATTACCATACTCGCTCTGTTTGTCTGTCTCTGTCTCACGCTCTCTTTTCTCTGTCACACACGCACACATACACACACGCACGCACACACACACAGGCACATATCCACACACGCACGCACGTACGTAGACACACACACACACACACACACACACACACACACACACACACACACACACACACACACACACACACACACACACACAAACACCTTTTCTCTCTCTCTCTCTCTCTCTCTCTCTCTCTCTCTGACGTTCCCTTCCTCACTGTAAATATAGCTGCCTGGTGTTAATATTGTGTTGCTGTGATCTGTGTGGCTCAGAGATGACAGAGCACTAATGGGTGTTAAGACACATTACACACACACACACAGACAGAACAGCAGCACAGAAGAACAGGGGGAGGATGAAGAAATGTAACCACGCCTTAGCCTGCTGTACAGGGCTGCTGGCGGCATGGTGCTGTTTCCCCGTATGGATTATGTCAAATTTCAAACAAGAAACACACACAAACACACACACACACACGAGGGGTAGCTTTCCCAAGCATTCCAGGCTGTTGACATTCCTCGGATGTGTTGGCCTTTAGAAAAGGAAGGTTCCTCATGGATTCTTCGAAAAAGCTAAAGGTCACAGATCACATTTTCCGCATCAGGAACCTTTCGCTGGCAAAGAAGAGTTCCCCCAGGGGCTGGAAAGTGTTCCTAAAAAGCAATATAAATCGCTCAAAAGCAGGCACGGAGAACCTTTTGAATGTTTCTAGAAGGATCCCTCGAACATCCAGGAAGGGGTTTTCAATAGAACCTTTTCAAGGCTGTGCCATGGTGAAACATCAACATCAACACTGAAGAACCATTTCTTGGGTCTGAATCACAGGATTTTTGCAGTTTTTTTCCCCCGCTTGTTTCTGTTGTGCTGTTTGTGCTGTACGTTACGTTACGCGGAGCCGAGACGCTAGCCGGGTCTGTGCTGGTGTACGGCAGTGAGTGCAGACGATAGCATGCAGCGTCTCGGGGACGTTCCTCCCTCCTACTGTCTGCTCTTTGAGTTCCCCAGACTGGGAGTGGAGACAGAGACGTCAGAGAGACAGCCACTGTGCCCTCACCTCAATGCTTTTAGCTTTTGAAGCGAATGCACTTCTCTCTCTCTCTCTCTCTCTTGATCTCTCTTTCTCTCTCTCTCTCTCTTCGTCTCTCTCTCTTCCTCTCTCTGTCTCGTTCACTCTCTTGCTCTCCCCTTGTCTCGTTCATTCACTTTCACTCTCATCTCCAGGTCGCACTTTCTCTGTCCTCGTTGCTGTTTATCCTTTATCCTGGCGAGTTGTCTTTCTGTCACCGTCTCCCCTTGTTTTTCCTCTCCCTGTCCCTCTCGCTAAGATCTCTCTCGCCTTGTCTCTCGGCTTCTTTTTCCCCTCCTCCTCCTCCTCCTCCTCTTCGCCTCGCCGTTGCCTGTTTACACTGTATTTCTCTGTCTCTGTGCACCATGGCGATCGCCTTCTCTCTGTCGCCCTCTTGCTCACCCCCTCCCTCCCTCCCTCCCTCTCACTCTCTCTCTCATTCTCTCTCTTTCTCATTCTCTCTCTTTCTCTCTGTTCCTATCAGGATTATTTCTCCCTCTGCCATTTTCACCCCATCTCTACCTCATCTTGCCTCTGGCTCTCTCTCCTCCTCTCTCCTCCTCGTTCCCTCTATCTCTCTCCTACACTGACTGCCTTCCCATTTCCCTTTCTCTCACTTCACCTTCTCTCTCGCCCCCTCCATCCCTCTATCTCTATCTCTCTCTCTCGCTCTATCTTCCCCTTCAATTTTTGTCTCCCTGCCCTCCACAATCTCCATCTCCCTCCACCCTCTCTCTCCCCCTCTCTCTCTCTCTCTCCCTCTCTGCCTACCTTTCCATTTTCTCCTCTCCTCCACTTCCACTCCTCCCACCCCCCCCCCTCCCCCCACTCTCTGCTCTGTGAGATCAGTGCTCCTGGTTCCTACTAACACACACACACACACACACACACACACACACACACACTCTCCCTCTCTCTTTCTGCTGTGTGAGATCAGTGCTCCTGGTTCCCACAGACAATGAGGGGGCCGGAGGAGGCACAGGGCTGCTTTATGACAGACTGTGGAGGCAGAGGCCTATAAATAGAACATGCACAAACCAACACACATACACACACACACACACACACACACACATGTGCATTCACACGCATGCACTTACATGCACACAGTCTCTTTCTCTCGCTCTCCCTCTCCCTATCTCTCATTCTGTCTGTCTGTCTGTCTCTCACACACAAACTCTGTCTCTCATATAGACTCACACACATACTCTGTCTCTGTCTGTCCACACACACACACATGCTTACACACACTCTATCCCCACATGCAGTCATTTCGCATCGTACACTATGCACACATGCCCCAAGCGCGCACACACACACACAAACACACACAGACACACACAGACACACACACACACAAACACACACACACACACAGACACAGAAAAAAAAGTCCTCACACACAGGCTCATACGTCAGCGCTGTGCACTGATCAGGGCCTGGGAGCCACGATACACGGATCTGCTGACTAGGAGAGGATTGCATCATAGATCTGCACTGGCACCTCTGACGTGTGGTACAGTACAGAAGTGTGTGTGCGCGTGTGTGTGTGCGCACGCCCGCTTGTGTGTGTGTGTGTGTGTGTGTGAGGACGCTCTACCGAGCCAGCTGCAGAATATTCTTCCCCCCTCTGGCCATTCATCATCTGTGCTCTTGTGCTGCGGGTCTTTTTTCTCCTTAATGCATCGTCTGACTAGTCTGCCATTACACGTGTGTGTGTGTGTGTGTATGAAATATACAGAATATCTGGAAGTACTGTATCACTGCAGAGAAACAGCTGTAGTGCAGTCTAATGGAGTGTAATGTGACATCTCTCTGGATCCTTTTTTGGGGTTTTTAGAACGCGTTTTAGTCGCGTTATTTTTACAGAGGAGCTAAGAATTATTCCAACGTTTTCTTTTTTCGCGCCGGTCTACGATTGAAGAAGACGTGGCTCGCGTTTTCCAACATGGCAGGGCGTTATAATGTGTCACCCCATCAAACAAATTGCTCGACGTTGCCACAGCGGGTTTCGTGTTTTGGCTCGCTGGGCTGACGGAGACGGCTCGCCCGTGGTGGCTCGTAGGCCGTGCCAGTGGCCGAGGCTTTTACAAATGCCGTCGCTGCAGCTTTTCACGCCCCACTGGTGGGACTTGGTCGCCGTCGATTGACCCGGGCAGCTATTTGTGTAGCAGCTGACCTCGCTCCGTCACTAGAATCCCCCGCCGTGTCCGTAACAAGGCCTGGAGTGACTTGTCTCCCAGGAGGGGGGGCAGGGGGGGTTTCTCCCCCCCTGGGGCGGCTGATGAAATCAATCATTGATCATTAGACAGGCACCAATCATCCCCTCGCAGTCTCTCTCTCTCTCTCTCTCTGGGAATGGGGCTGCAGCTGGAGTGGTCATGGTGCTGAGGCATGGTGGGTTCAAACAGAGGGGGGGCGCGGTGGGGAGGGGGGGGGGGGGGGGGGTTCAGCTGCCATACTTGTGGGCACACTGAGCCGAGAGCTTTTGTGTTTCCACTTGGCTGGCTGCAATGTTTGAAACTGTATGTACAGGGGCTTACAAGGAGTCAGGACTTTGCCTCCCATTTTAAAAAAAAAAAAACACACACACACACACACACACACACACAGCCCCTATCCACCAGCAGTGCCCTCCCTTCTCTCTCTCCTTCTCTCCCTCCCTCCATCCTTTCCTCCTTTCCTCTCTTTCTCTTTCCCTCCCTCTCTCCTTCCTTCCTTGCCTCTCTTTCTCTCTCCCACTCTTTTTTTTCTCTCAAGCCTGAAGAGAAAGCTGGCGTGGCGAAGCCTCATGAATTCCAATGCGGTGTTATTCCTAACCAACACCAATATGCGTGTAAACAAATCCATTCCCTCTCCCCTGTCCCCACTAAGGCATGAAATGGATTTCATCCGCACACAACTTGGAGGTTATGACATCGGCCTGCTGAAAACGAAACCCGCCTTCAACCCTTATACCTACTTATACACACACGCACGCACGCACGCACGCACGCACGCACGCACGCACGCACGCACGCACGCACGCACGCACGCACGCATGCACGCACGCGCGTGCACACACATACAACACACACACACGCACACATGCACGCACACACACACAAACACACACACACTCACACACACACACACACACACACACACACACACACACACACACACACACACACAAACGTGCACATATGCGCGCGCGTGCACACACACACACCTACCACACACACTAGTACACCCATACACAGTCCAGTAGGCTACACTCACATACACAGACACGCACACACACAATTATTACACTTACACACACACATGCACACAGATATGACTTATTTGCCTGAATAAAGTGTTGTGGAGGCAGAAGCACTCAGACAAAGGCAGAGGAAATCAGGCTTTTTCAGCTGGAGCTGGAGGGGGCTACCGAGCGCCAGCCTGCCCCAGTGAGAGGGGCTAATCAAGGGGTGATGGATTAGGAGGGTAGGGGGTGGACTTGGGGGTCTGTGGGTCGGACTCAAGAGATGATCTCTTTCTTTTTTGCGCACACACTCACACACTTGCCAGCCTGGCACAGGGAAACACAGACACACACACACACACACACACACACACACACACACACACACACACACACACACACACATTGGCACACACATTACAGTACATGCACATGTACACATATGCGCGCGCGCACACACACACACACACACACA
>NC_085013.1:3757467-3779967 GCF_963854185.1 Sardina pilchardus
GTGAAAAGGGACGAGAGAAAAAAAAAAGACTGAAAATCCACCTTCAAACTCCCCCACACACGCACACCCACTCCCCACCCCCAACCATCTAGAGTCAGGGCTTCGCAGGTGTCTGAAGTTCGCTCGCCCCATGAACTTGCAACGGAAACTAGTTGGAGAGGTTCGCTCCAGGATCCCTACGACGGTCAATGTCTCCATCGTGTAATTAAGGACACAGGCACCGCCTGTCAGAGAAGCTTTATTTATTTCATTTCAACCCCATGATTGATTTAATTAGGCAAATGGCTCATGTAGACAGAGCGAAGAGGAAAAGATCATAAGGAGGCCTTCACATGTCACATGTGGCGAGGCTTTTAGGAGTTGTTTTTTAATTAAAATGAAGTATGCCTGTCCCCCCGCACTGTAATTTTACTGTAACCCACCACCGTGGCAGCTATTATTGGCCACGGGGAGAGGGGTTTGATTACCCGTTCGAACAACAGCTGTTGCACCCTTGAGTGAGCACACTTCATTAAAGCTCTGGCGCTTAATTTCCCAGGAATTTGCCCAGGTCCTGAGAAACCCACTAAATCATGTAATTTTGTCACCCTGGCCGACACTGACAACTGTCAGGCGTGCGCGGCCTGGAACGTCAATACAAATGAGGTTCACGGGATAAACCCCCCCCCCCCCCCCCATACAGTACCTCGCTCAAAGACACCTTCAGGAATTATTCATAATTTTATTGTTTTTTTTTCCTTCTTCTTCTTTTAATCCAATGTGTATTGCCATGGAGTGATTTAAAATGGTCTGCGTAGCAGGATAAGGGAGAGAGCCGGAACACCACAGTGAGTGATTAGGTCTTATGGGTTTGTTGAGAACGTAAGAGCGAAATTGACTTTTCACATAAAGGACCTCTATTGTGAGGAATTATTGTGTTTGTATTTTTTTATATTGCGAGGGTCTGTCTCAAAATTGCACATGTAGTCATCTCACCTTTAATGCCGATCATTTTATGCATAATTGCCTACATGCATCAATGCCTGCCAAGCGAAGGCCTTAATAATGCAGCATGCTTGTTGGAATGCTGACATCAAAAAGCATTGCTTTTGAGTTTAGTCACAGTATGAGTTACCTAAGGGAGTCCTCATTCACATGTGATGTCACTGGCAATAAAGAAGATGGTTCTCTCTCAATCGAAGCACTTGGTTAATATCCGTATCGGTGACATTTCTTTGATTTGGCAACTTCTGCCATCTTCAAAGAATAAAGGGTCTGATCTCTTCATTTCTCTCTCTCTCTCTTTCTCTGTCTCTGTCTCTGTCTCTCATTCTCTTTCTCTCTCCAGATTTGGACGACCCCGTGGTGACGGTTCACCAGAGCGTGGGCGAGGCCAAGGAGCAGTTCTACTACGAGCGGACCGTGTTCCTCCGCTGCACGGCCAACTCGAACCCGCCCGTGCGCTACAGCTGGAGGCGAGGCCGGGAGTACCTCTCGCAGGGCTCCGACAAGGGCGTGGAGATCTACGAGCCCTTCTTTACCCAGGTAGGCCTGGGGCCCTGAGGAGCTGCTGGCAACTCTGCAACTCCCTCTTGTGCTGTGCACATTGTTTTGACTGGTAATGGTGGATTGTCAGAAACTGAAGAAACAGTGGTACTGTAGCTTTAGCTTATGTTGGGAATGGTAGACCAAAAAACATCCTTGTAGTAGTAAGATCTTAGAGTTATGTTACAGAAAGAATACAATTGTGACAAATAGCACGATTGCCGCAGGCTATACATTTCCATACTGTACATTAGTTTTTACCTCACCTCAGCATTCAGAAGCAGCTTGGAACACCCATTTTGCCTCTTAAAACCACTAAAGCGAAGGGGTCTTGCTTCATCCTGAAGGGACTTATTATACACCTACTAGCTAAAACACGAAAAGAAACTCTTTTCTTTTGACTCTGTTTCGTGGCTTTCACGGAAAAAACAAGTAGTTCACCACATAGAAGTTGAAAGTTTCAGGTGTTGCGTGTCATTTCATGGTTCTGTTCAGTTCTGTTTGGTATTTGCTGTATTCAGAACAATATTGCTCGATTATACAAATGACAAGGTCTGTTGGTCACAATGACAGAATAACAAATCTGACAAAGCCTGTGATCGGTCTGAACAATGGAGGAAGAAATCTTTTGAGATAAGAAAAAGGTTTACATTGACATTGTTGTAATAGCCTGACAGCTTATTTGAGTAACATTCCACCAAAATTCCAATCTGTCAATGACAATACCCATTGAAGCTCGGTAGAGAGACCACATCTGAAAATCCTTTTCCCCAATTTCTACTATTTTATTGTAAGTTTTCTCTCAAATTCATGTGAGAGTTTACTTTGCAAATGCGAATAGGCTTATATTACTGGCAAAAAACACCTCTACATAGGAAAACAAACTTGGGATTTTATTTCATGTCAGTGTAATTTTCACGCAAAAACAAGCACCCAAAACAAAAACACATCCCGTGCACCCTAAGTAGACACCTCTATCGCTCTCCTTTTGGTGAACATGACAGAATGTGTGTCAAAGAGGGGTTTGGAAAGGAAGTGTACGAGGCAGGGTGTGTGTAAGAGAGAGAGAGAGAGAGAGAGAGAGAGACAGACAGGAGAGGGAGAGGGAGTGAAAGAAACATTTTTGACATGAAGAGTTTTATCTGGTCCAGTGGGGAACACACAGGGATCTGACAGCTTCACAAAGACTGATTTTCAAAAAGCAAGGCTCCCTAAGACGCAGAGGGAGAGAGAGAGGGAGGGAGAGAGAGAGAGAGAGAGAGAGAGAGAGAGAGAGAGAGAGAGAGAGAGAGAGAGAGAGAGAGAGAGAGAGAGACCACGCCGAGGAGTAGGAGGCCCAGAGTGGAATCTCAAACCCCAGAACACATTTGTGTTGGTAATTAGTCAAGAGAAACACGCCATAGCCTCAACCCTGTGATGCACTCGCGGCTCCTGAGGGACTGTCAGACACGCAAAAAAGATCACAATTCACGCCACCATCGGAAAAAAAAAGAACACAAATCTTACATGATGTGAGGAGAAGGGAGGCCGGGTTCTGAAAAAGACCCCTTCCCCCACCCCTTAGCTAAACACTCCTCAGCTAAACATGGAAGTAGCATGAAGTAGCTGAGGCACTCGCAGGCCAAAGATATAAATCGCTCGCCATGCTACTGTCTGATGACAGAAAAAAAAAAAATACGGAGGGAATATCAGAGATGCCACCTTTTCAACAAAGTACAGTCATTGCATAACCCTTCAGTGTAATCCAAGCATTTCTGCCAAGTGCTATCAGCAACAGTGCAAACGTTTTTAAAGGGAAGCGGAGAGGACAGCTTGTTAATTCAATGACGGGGCTGTGGAGTATGCGGGAACACTGTGGCGGCGGCTGGGAGGCACTGCAGATTTGTGAAGGCACAGTCGGAGAGAGAGAGAGAGAGAGAGAGAGAGAGAGGGATAGAGAGAGAGAGAGAGAGAGGCCACATAGATGCTGCGAAGAGAGAGGGGGGAGATGAGGTGAACTGTCAGCTTTAGTGCCAGCCTTTAGCGTTAGCATGCTAAGAGAGAGCGTTCGATCTGCTCTGAAAGAAGCCATGGATGACCGCCCCCCTCTCCCCACCCCACCCCAACCCACCCCGTCCCCCCAAAAAACTCCCACCCTACCTCCGCGTCCCCCAAACTACCAGCACTCCTAAGGGAGGCCAGAAATTCATAATAAGCAATTTCCTAGTACGTTCAACAGTCATAAGAATAGTACTCGGAAGATCAAAGACAGCAGGGAATCACCACTGCAACGAGGTGAGGTCCTGGCAATGAGCGAAAGACTATAATAAAGCCTCATCAGCATTTTTTGCCTCTCAGATATCCCCTGCTCCCCAAAACAAGTGGGTTGTTTGATTATAAAGGCTTCACTGAGCGAATTCTACTTCAGCAGAATAGAAACGGTCCCCTCTCTGAAAGACACGGCATTTATCAGTGTACTGGAGAGTTCATTATAATTCAGCTCTGGGAGATGATATGATAGGCCTTACTGTTAGCCAGCTATCCAGTTCAATTCCATTTTTACTGGTGTGGAGGGTTTCTTTTTTTTTTTTTTTACCACAAAAGACATGCTTACAATGCAGCCTTTGAGAAAAGCTGAGAAGCCTGGATAGGGATAAAACACTGTATAATTCATGGTGCCAACTGATAATTATATGACACATCCACAAATGCTTTGGTTAGGTCCTGATTCATCGTATTTTGGCGGTACTGCATGCAGTGGTGGTTGCTGTGTGGGGAGGCAGACGCAGAACAGTTGTTGATACCAGATGCTGATTATCGGCTCGGTTAGACTTTACACACTTTGCTTGATTTGAGTTGCAGGGGGAGACGAAGATCTTGAAGCTGAAGAACCTCCGACCTCAGGACTATGCCAACTACACGTGCATCGCGTCCGTCCGCAACGTCTGCGGCATCCCCGATAAGAACATCATGTTCCGGCTCACCAACAAAACAGGTGAGGACGTTACAGCATGCCACGCGCCACGATCTGCCGAATTTAAAAGTCCTTTTAGTGAGAAAAGCCTTATGTAGGACTTACCCGAGCGATTCTTTGAATCGTTTAAATTACATCTAGAAGTCAGTAAAAGCAGCCTTTCGGCAGCCATCGTTGAAGGCAAATAGACATCATATTGAGTCGTTTGAATTACATCTAGAAGTCAGCAAATGTAGAATACACGTTTCAGCCACGCTGCCTTTCAGCAGCCAGTGTTGAAGGCAAATAGACGAGCTCAGGTGCCACAGAAAAAAAAGGTGAAAAAAAAAGACCGTTTCAGTTTAGAAGGCGGTGGCTTGCCACAGGACTACCCACTAGGGGTGTAAAACACATCTACATGCATATGAGGCCTATCTCCATTTTTATGACTGCTCTTACATGCCAGCAGGCTGTTTGGAGCTTTCAAATCACTGTCTCGGTTACACCTCTGGCACCGGAGCCTCTATTTTCATCTGCCCCGCAGAACGGAAGTTTGAAAGCCATATGTTGTGCCGTATAGTGCATCCGCGGAGACAGCGAGAGCGAATGTAAAGCGGTGGAATGTGTTTCATATGGAAATCCTAATACAGGGGCTGCGTTTTGTCTTTTATTACGTCCTGACACCAGCTGGTGCTATTGAGGCTTCTTAACAAGTGGGGGCCCACTTTGACATGCAAACTTTAAGGAAATAAGGCAGTTGGAAATCCAAGCCTGTGGTTAATGCTCCCTACCATTATGCGGTGAGTCACCCGAAATGCCTATACGCCCGCCGAAAGCTAAAGAGGCAGGAATCAGACACACCGAGAGACTGCAGAGGGTGCGTGAGAAATCACTAATCCCCGTGTCATGAGAAGCCAGTCAGTGAGCTGCTCTGCTCTGCGTGTGTGTGTGTGTGTGTGTGTGTGTGTGTGTGTGTGAGAGAGAGAGAGAGAGAGAGCGAGAGAGAGGGAGAGAGTATGTGTGCAGTTTGAGTATGCACAAGTGTGGTGTATACTGTATGTAAGTATGTAGGCATGCATATATGTTATGAGTGTGTGTGTGTGTGTGTGTGTGTGTGTTTGAATATTCAGTTTGAGTATGTGTATGGGAGTGTGTGATCAGCAATATCTATGCCTGCATGTGTTATATACTATACTGTATGTGGGCAAGCGTGTATGCAAGTATACAGCTATGTGTTGCGTGTGTGTGCGTGCGTGTGTGTGTGCGTGTGTGTGCGTGTGCTCGTGTGCGTGTGTGTGTGCGTGTGAGTGGGTAGGAAGGGCAGGGGTGTTATTGCGTGAGCGGAGATGAATAGTAAGTGCGTGTAACGCGGGGCACGCCGGCCTTATCATCCGCTAACACGAGAGCGCGTGTAGGTGCCTTTTTCTTCCCCCTCGCAACCCTGACTACTCCTGCAGCCCCCAGGTGACGTACTCCCCCCCGCCCCCCCCCTCCGCTCCGCGAGTTAATTCCGTCTGCGAAGGTTGGCGAGGGAGTCAGGGTGGAGTGTGTCGTGAGAGAGTGTGTGTGTGTGTGTGTGTGTGTGTGTGTGTGTGTAACAGGGTGGTGGTGGGGGAAACGTATTCTTAAATAAATGCCCAGCAGGCTCCGGTGAGTCTTATCTTCTCTCCCGGCGGAATTTCGCATTCTCCTTGTGATGAGGACCTGACCTTTAAGGCTTCCATTAGGAGGGGAGCCGGGAGCGGGCCGTTTTCTCTACCCACAAGCCATCTCTCTTGGCGAAGCTCCGGCCACACGGCGGGGCCTCCGTAATGACGGAAGGGAGGGAGAAAACTCCAGCCGCTCCTCGAATGCCTACACGCTTCAGGGAACACATATCCCAGCATGCTTTTAGGTCCTTTTTTCCCTCCTTTCAAACCCTCCTTCCAGACTTCTTCCTCCTATCCATCTCTGTCTTCCGTCTTTTTTTTTTTTCTCCCTCCCCCCTCCTCTCTTTTTTTTTCTCCCGAAATGCCTTCCTTTAAATTCCGCTTGTTTCGGTCCCACGCGGGTGGGAGTTGTTAATGGACAGAGCTTGTCAGTTGATGTCCTGTGTGGGTTGCCTGTGGCACTCCTGACAATCTCCTGTCCAGTCGCTTTAGCGGAGCACGTTGAGCTTAGGCAGCAGCATCTGAATAAGGGACTCATTATTTCACCACACATAGCCCACCCACCCCCCTTCATCCTCCTCCTCCTCCTCCTCTTCCTCCACCACTGTCCCCTCCCCTCCCTCTCTCTGTGTGTTGTCCCCAACCGCTAAGAGGAAAAGTTATTTTAAAACACTGTTGTGAAAAGATGCTGACAGCTAGGAGAAAAAAAGTATGCATGCAGTAAGTAGCGGCATCCTTACAGACTTGGGCAGAGGAGATATTGAACCGATGTGGATTACAAAAACAAGAATTTTCTTTCTTTCTTTCCTTCTTTCTTTCTTTGATTCTTGTTCTCTCTTTTCTGTCTGTCTTGTTCTTTCTTTCCCGCTTGCTTACTCTCTGTCTGCTCCCCTCTGTGTGTTTGCCCCCCTCTCTCTCTCTCTTTCTGATCTCTGTGTATACCCCTCACTGTGTCAGCGTAGCAGCCTGTCTATTTAAACTAAACTAAACAACCATTTTGTTTGCTCTTCCCCTTGTCCTCTCAGCCTCGCCCAACATTAAGCTACTGGTGGAGGACCCCATCATCGCCAACCCGGGGGACAGCGTCACCCTGGTGTGCATCACCTCCGGCGGGGAGCCCTCCCCCACCCTCACCTGGGTGCGCAACGCCGAGGGCCTCCCCAAGAAGAGCGTCCTGAACGGGGGCACCCTCACGCTGCCCGGCATCACCACCGACGAGGCGGGCGTCTACAGCTGCGTGGCCAGCAACAACGTGGGCAACCCCGCCAAGAAGTCCACTAACATCATCGTCCGAGGTACACTAAAGGGAGAGAGGGGGGTGGGGGGGTGGGGGAGGGGTGTACATCTATTTTAAAACACTGTCCAGGGAGGAGGCCTTGTTGTAAACAGCAGGAAGCCATGGCTGCTTTTCTCTGCAAAAAAAAAAAAGAAAAAAATCATCTGTCATCTGTTACGGTAAAATCTGCATTGTAGTTGCGGCTGATGAAGCACAGGCTGCCTGAACCCCTTTGAACTCTTCACAGTGCCCCGGCAGCGAGAGTGAAGGGAAGGGAAAAAAAGACACATAAAAGTCCCCCCCACGCCCCCATACTAATCATTGTCAACATTTTCCAAAAGACTTTTTCAGAAGGGCCCCCCTATTATCGGGCCACATTGAATTAGCTAGTGATTATCGCAGCGACGGCTATAATGAAATGACAATTCCCGGGGGAAGGACAATAAGGATCACAACAATGCGGCAGCGGCGGCACATGGCCCGTACATGAAACAGCCTGCAGCGGTGGACTCCCACCACTCGGCTGCTTTGCCGCCGCTTGCCAGTCAAGATGATGGGCAGAACGCTAAGATGAGACGCCTGAATGGGCGCTCTTTTTTCCCTTCGCAGCACATTAAACAAATCCGAACAACGCTATTTGCATACAGAGTGTGTGTGCGTGTGCGTGTGTTTTGAGTGTGTGTGTGTGTATTTGCGTGCATGTGTGCGTTCGTGTGCTGCACGCAAAGCACATGATCAATAGTTTTACGGGCGATTTAATGTTAGCGTTAACGTCAGTCTGATTGTATAGACGTGGCGGTCTAATGCGTAATGGCCCAGGGAATGATCCCTTTTCAAGGGAAACGCACACGAGAGCACGCTTAATAGTGTCATAAACAGAGTGTTAAACTCACACTAGCATGATCTCCAGGTGTCAGTTTTCCCACTTATCAAATTGGGAAGATGAGCATCGTATGTAACTCGATAGCTAGCCAAAACCTCTGGCAGTCTACTTCCTTTCAGTGGCGGTTTCTCATCTCACATCCCGGTATTGATATTTCCAGACATCCCGCATCACTGTCTGTAGCAGAGGAGTTAGGTGACCTTGACTATGAGTTAGTTCGTGGGCATCCAGATCGACTTCAAGTCAGATGCAATGGTCATCGGAACCTGGTGGAAGGCACTGTAGCTGTAATGAATAAACAGGACTGGCTGTATGTCTCAGGTTTGCGATTGTTCGTCCACCAGCAAGGCTTCTCACATTCGTAGAAGGGATTTTTGAAGGGATAAATGAACTCTAGAAGGAAAGTTCAGGGCTTGTCTTTCTCTCCGTGTGCACTGAAGACGAATATGTTCAGTGTGTGAGGGGGGGGATCTGCAATGCAGGTGAAAACGGAAAAAAAAGAGAAGATTTTCTGAAACATTGATGTGCAACTCCCTGAAGGCAACTCCTTACACCCACCCTACACACGCACTCACTCACACTCTCACTCACTCTCGCTCACACACACACACCCCTGCTGTCCTGGTCAGAACAGCTGTTGGACGTTACTTCACAGTTAGGCCCCCTCTCAGCAGCAGCTCCCCAGCGTGCAGAGAAAGCTGTTAGCACATCTGGAGCCGCGTGTTTGAGTGCGAATCCTTTTATTTCCGACGACTCTCTGGCCCCCATAAGAAGTCATCACCCCCCCCCCCCCCCCCCTCACACACACACACACACACACACGCACACACACATACACACACACACACACACACACACACACACACACACACTCTCTCTCTCTCTCTCCCTCTCTCTCACACACACACACATATACAGTACATACTCTCTCTCACACACACACACACACACACACACACACACACACAACTACACAACCTCTCACTTCTCTGCAGAAAAAGCGCATTTGCATGGGGAGGTGGATTTCTTGCCCCCCCCCCCCCTTCTGCACCCCTCTCGTCCCCAATCCCACTACCCTCGCCCTCTTCCCAGACACTTTATCTTACACTCACCCCTCGCCCCCCCCACCCACCCCCCTCCTCTGCCGTTTCTTTTCTGGAGGCTGGGGTTGGTGAGCGGGAGTCAGATGTGCTGCCAAGGCAGAAGATCAGCCGCCCGGTGACAGAGAGACGGAAAAGCTGCTGAGTGAGAGGATGGAGGGTGAGAGAGAGAGAGAGAGAGAGAGATGGAAGGAGCGGAGAGGCAGAGAGAGAGAGAGAGAGAGAGAGAGAGGGAGGGAGCGAGAGGGAGGCGCAGCCGAGAGGAGAGGACGGTATCGCACAGTGCCCAGCCTAGCTTTTTCTCTCTCTCTCTCTCTCTCTACCCCATCCCTCCCTCTCTCTCTCCCTCTCCCAATCTCTCCCTCTCTTTCTCTCTCTGACAGCGAAAACCTCGGAGCCGTAGCTCTGTGCAGCTTAGCTGGAGATAGCCACGAGTGCCACGAGTCTCGGGGCTCCGCTGTCATATGCATATTTTAGCGTCAGCTCGCGAGGCCACTGGTCAAGCCAGGACACAGATTTTTTGGCGTCCCCCTTTTTATGCCGATGTCCCAGGAAGCCTCAGAGAAACGCACTGACATTTGTGTTCTCTCTCCGCACACTCCGGTCCAGCCACAGAATTAGTTTGCAATATTTATGATGCACATAATTGCCTTTCTACAACCGGGGCCCTAAAATAAATAAGGCTGCCCAACACACCATAAATCTTCACTCAGGTCGTTTCATAAGGACCCCTTATGTGTACGATGTTTTTTTTTTTTTTTTTTTTGCTTTTGTTGTTATGAGTGCTTCATTGTCTGAGGATGTGCAATAATAGTAATTTATGTTGTTTGACTGTAGACAGGGAAAATTTCAAAAGAGCTGCACCCATTGGAAATAACAGAGCAATTTCACTGTTTGTAAATATCACCCACGTCCTTGACAAAAGATGAGCGCACACAGAGACTATGGGGGTCATTCTTTACTCGATGTGACAATTGCTATTTATCTTGTGCTTTAAAATCCAACAAAGGAGCAGCTATTATTTCTAAAGATTATAAGGACAGTTTAAGGACTTATTGCAGGACTCATTGCCTCCAAAGAAAAGCCTTCAACCATTTTGGAGTGGTTCCCATCTCTCTCAGTTCACATTCTACAAACAATACTACTTCATGCATGCGTCCATGTGCCCAAATCCCTCATTTCCCCTCTGTGATATAAGCTGATGCGTGAGTGTGGGGGCGGAGGCCAAGAGCTTTACAGTGCCTCTGTGTGTGTGTGTGTGTGTGTGTGTGTGTGTGTGTGTGTGTGTGTGTGTGTGTGTGTGTGTGTGTGTGTGTGTGTGTGTGTGTGTGTGTGTGTGTGTGTGTGTGTGTGTGTGTGTGCGTGTGCGTGTGCGTGTGTGTGTACAAGGACGTGGACACACCATGAAAGGTCCACCATGACCTCCACCTAGATCCCACCCCTCCCCCCCCCCCCCCCCCCCCGACCTTTTCTTTTAATTTCAACGTGCGCAGGAATCACAAATGCCCCATTAGCCCTGATGATGACGGCGATACGGGCTCTCTGGAGTGGCCGCAGAGTACACTGCGCATGGGAGATAAGGTGTTCCGCCCGCCGCCAACGCAAGAGGAAGTTTTACTAACGCCTCTCCGCCATCGCTGCTGATCGCCCCGTAGCACAGATGGCAGGAAATCTCATTTAGTCTGGGGTGGGGTGGAGTGGAGTGGGGTGGGGGGGGAGTGAGGAGGAAGTGGTGTGTATGTGTGTGTGTGAGTGAGAGAGAGAGTGAGTGAGAGAGAGAGAGCGATTGTGTGTGTGTGTGTGTTTGTGTGTGTGTGTGTGTGTGAGAGAGAGAGAGTGTGTGCGTGTGTGTGTGTGTGTGTGTGTGTGTGTGTGTGTGTGTGTGTGTGTGTGTGTGCGTGTGCGTGTGCGTGTGCGTGTGCGTGTGTGTGTGTGTGTGTGTGTGTGTGTGTGTGTTGGTGGTGGTGGTGGTGAGGGGGGGTGGCGAGCGGGTCGGCGGCTGGAATAAGCAGGGGGGGATTGAGAGGAAGAGCTATATTGCACGGGAAGGATTTCACTCGGGGTAATCTCGCCGCTGCCTGCCGCTCGCCGGCTGTAGCCGGTGCCTAATCATAGTGCCATTTAATAGGCAATTCCACGTGTCACCTGTCCGCCTGCCACAGAGAAAAAGAGAGCCCAAATTAGGAGACAGCCTGGTGGCACGAATTGAAGTCATTTTGCACTGGTTTTGGTATTGTTCTCAGAGAGAGAGAGAGAGAGAGAGAGAGAGAGAGAGAGAGAGAGAGAGAGAGGGGAGAGGGAGAGGATGAGAGTTCTGGCTGAACTCCTTGGCCTCTTTTACAGTGTCATGTCAGTTGAAAGGTGTGCGGTGTTCTCTGCCCACTCAAAAAGAATATTTGGCTTGTCTTTACAAGTCACCCAAAAAGACCATTTATTTAAACATTGTACTTACGTGCCATTTTTCTCAAATGGTGTTATTCAACCCTAAAAGACCCCTCTGGCTTAGCTTCCTCAGAAGATGGATTTGTTAAAATTCGGTAGCTTCCCAATATGATGGCTTTGTCAGCAGTTTTGTCAAAAGTCTCAACACTAATAGCCTGTCAAAAAATGGCCTCCCAGTGAACGTCCCAATGAAATATTTCAGGTTTTTTTTATGCTACTACAATTCAGAACTACATAAGCATTGCACAGTATAGTACAGTGCAGAAATGTACCTTTCTAAGGTCTGTTTCATAGGAATAATCAGTTTTGTATAAGCAAATTTATAAATAAATGTTGATGATATATGAATGTGACCAACAGATAACACGTCTCTCATTCTCACTAGCCGCACAGTCTATGCTAGTGCGATCTGCGTCATGTTGACTGACCACTTGCAATACCTTGGACTGGAAGGCTGGCGTGCTAGCAAGAAAGCTAAAACCCATTGGTGTTACAGTAGCGTCTGTCGCTAACACGTCTCTCAAGGCGTCGGGAGGGAAGTTTATGTACTTCCTGCACAGCTACCGTGCCAGCTGGCTAGCGCTACACCAGCGTGCTAGCGAGTCCCAACTGTGCTATTTTTAGTGCATGCAAGGTTTTTGGATTATTATTATTAGCTCATTAGTTTTAGGATTCCTCTCAGCCATCCTTATTGCTGCTTTAAAGTTTGATTAGCTCTACTACGAGGTCTTGCATAACCTTGACATGCCACTGGGGAAATAGATTTACTGGGTAGGAAGGAAGGAAGGAAGTTGTCCTTCCCAGGGCAGGTGAAAGTTAAGACCCCCCCCTCCCCCCCTCCCCTGCCCCCTCTTAGTCTCTTAGTCTCTGAGGCTTACAGGTAGCGTCCCTCGACTACCCCCATGTGTCCCCCGCGAGCTAGCCCTCCCTGACAGCTGTAAGCCTTGCCCTGGCAGCAACATCATCAATAAAATAAACCCCAGCCACTTGAGCTATCACGCAGTATTGAGCTCTGGCAGTAAAAGCATCAGACATCCTGAGAAGATTATTCGGGCCTCGGCGCAGGGGGGCTCCGGTGTGGTGCGGTGCGGAGCGGCGCGGGGGCCGGGGGAAAAATAGCCTGACGCATGTGCTTTATAACTTATTTATAAATGCGATGGGCGGGGTGAGGGGGTGGGCTTGGGGTTGGCAGTTGGAGGGGAGCGGAGGGGCTAGTGGGGGGGGGTTGGGTCGAGGCGTGGGAAGCTGGGTGTTTGGGTTTGCTGAGACTGCAAACTGCCAGAGAAAGCGCTCGCCTTTATTTATTTACAAATATCATCTCCAGTCCGGGATGTTTTTTTTTCTGATGAGGCGATGAAAGTAGGCGGGTTGGGCTGGGGTGGGGTGGTGTGGCGGGGGTAATATATTAAACCTTCTCATTTTTCCTTCCCTAAGTGGCCCTCTACCCCTCAGCATTGAAATGACGGCCCTCAATCTGGACCCAAGTGTACTTGTCAACTCAGCAGAATGGAATTCACACCCACATCATATGTATCCTATACATGTGTCACTAAATGATGTAGATAACCATAGCCCCTTGTGAGAAAGCACCTACTGTATGTGACCAAGAATAATATTATTCCAAATAAAATAAAATGAAATAAAATAGAATCAATTTCATTTAATGTGAGATGACATTCTGGAAATCTATTTTCTGGCAACACAATTTGTTCCAATACGTTTTCACTATCAAACAAGAGTCTCCTAGTCGTATCTTATTGATTGGTAGGAGATTCATTGTGAGACAGTGTTTGTCTCTGAAACACACAGTGATGCATCATGTTTTCTATCTGATAATGAGGAGTACCCACCTGATAAGTACCCAGAATTCCACTCTGGAGAGCACTGCCTTTAAGAACTGCTGAGAGTCCATTTTTGGTGTGACCCTTTTGGTAACCTCATTCTCACAGGAAGAGGTACACACTACAATAATAGAGTAACCTAGTCCCTGTTTGTCAATTAGAGTCTTTTTTTACCCCAAGTTCCACTGTGGGTCCTCCCCTGTACAGAGAAGTCGGTTAAATTAGTTTATTGCCGGTTCTGACAAAGGAGTTGAAAGATGGGGTTCTCATAAAAGCAGTGTCCAAGTTTGGTCTGTGCTCCATAAGAACAGTAACCTCTCTCCAGCCTGGGAGGATGTGCTGTTGTGAACAAACCCATTTTCACCTGAGGTTATGTGACATGGCTGCTCACAGGTCTGCTGCTCTTTTCACCTAACCACCATTCGGAATTACATTTCGTCTCACCATTTACTTGTCTCATCTCACATCATCATCACTGTCATCATCATCATCATCATCATCATCATCAAAACATAGCCAATCGTGACCTAGCTTCAGGTGGTGTCAGTCCGTAGTCCATAAACTGAGCGGCTCTTTTTTGTGGCAATTTTCAAAACGGTGCCCTTTTTGCTTGTGTCATCAGAGGCAGCAGGACGCCATCATCTTTCTCCCGTGGCAAAAAATAAAAATAAAAAAGCGCCTCCTGCCCGGGCCTCCTCTTGGCACCGTCGACACCTCAATTTTGGGGAGTTATGAGTGAGCGGCACGGACCCACTGTAGGCTCCGCCATGGCAGGAGATTAAGAAATCAGCGTCAAGCAGCCGCCACCAACAACACCAAGCTGCAACCTGACTATGGCAGTTTTTTTCTCCCCCCCCCCCCCCCCCCCACACACACACACTACTCCGTGTGAGGATCGCACAGCTTGTCACTCTATAATTGCACGCCTGTAATACCCCTTTCTGATAATGGCCCAGCTGATGTGAGAGGATTGAATTCGCAAGCATTACACCTTGCCAGGTTTTTTTTTTTTACGGGGGTTATCCGACGTCGAGACTCTCACCATTTCAGCTCAATTACAGCATTGATTAAGTCGCAAATATGCCTCGGAGATATTTGCCTAACCTAGGAGGTTTTTTTATGTAACAAACCTCTCAAAGTATCATGACCTGATTTATTTTTGGGTTTCGTTTTTTTTTTTTTTTTTTTTTCCAACCGAAGCAATCGGATTTATGGAGCTTCGTACTCCTGTGTCGCCAGTGTAACTTTTCTGGCCCACGCTGAAAAGAAACTTCGGCTGCCAACGTTTGCTGCCTGCATGTTAAGCAGCATGTTAATCAGCTCACATCAGATTTGTTTTTTAAATAATTTATCCCACTCGCCGTGCATCGCATCTCCATAAATGAACTGAAAATGAGTTTTTGGTAGAAGGGGCTCGAGCGATCGAACGGGCGACTCTCGTGAGGCGCTCTCCTCCATCGTCCTCTCTTCGCCCGTCTCCCGTCCCCCAGAGCCTCGAAGGGACAAAGGGCCTGTCCAGACACTTACCGACTGACGGGGTCGTCTGTCTCCCAAGGATCCCGTGGGAGGAAGAGAGAGGCATCGGGAGATGCCTAACTGTAGATTACTTTCTCCGCCACTGTGCAGCGTGACCCACACTGCTCGAGAGAACGCGATGGATATTGAAACAGGGATTTAACCCTTAGATGCATAGGCTACCAATACCTACACTCTTCCATGAGTGGGGTCAAAAATGACCCCAATTAGAATGCATGCGTTTTTTGCTGTAATCTCAAATAATGTCTCTCATTTTGGTTAAAGATGATGATTTTTATTATATATTTGTCTAAAATGTTTTTATTTCATGTTGGACATATTGATGCATTACTTTTTATTAACATTTTATTACAAAACAGCTTTTAGATAGGCAAAAAAGGTAAACATCCTAAAATTATCTCAACATAGGTGAATAGGGTCAATTTTTTAACTTAGAGATATCTTCATGAAACTTTACCAGTTGAATACTCACATAAATAGGAGAAAAAAACGTATTGCAAGTTTTCTGTATTTATGTTTAAATATGCTAATTAGGTTGTGTCTAATTAAATATGCGCTAATTTGCATATATGTTTTGATGCAAAGAATCTGACCATTGGAAAAAGCCAGGTTGAAAATATTTTTTTTGTAGTGTTAATATATCAAATAAAAAAACATTTACAGAGGTGATTATGAATATCTTCTTTTGTTATCCAGTAAATCAGAAGGTACTGCCAATTGGCTTAAAAAAATGGATTTTTGCCCTATTTTTAGGCATAAAAAGTCATACAAATCAGGCCAAGAACGCTATATCAACAAATCCCTCTGTAAATATCGCTTGGTGAATTCTGCTTCACAATTATAGGAAGAGCGGACATCGAAGGATCAAAAAGTGACGTCGCTATGAACGCTTGGCCGCCACATTATATGATGATACTTAGATTTATGTTGTTGTGTAAAAATAGCCTTCAGGATGGTGAAACTGCTGACATGAGATGTGATAATCAACAGTAAATGTATACCTGACTGCCACAGTTGATAAAAATCAAAAGATCCTAGGGTTAACTTTTGAAATTCCATAGAAAATGCTTGGGGTCATTTTTGACCCCACCTATGCGGATCGGTGGTACTGATACAAAACATTAAATTACTTTAAAAATATAACAGTTAGACACAAATCCAGATGGCCTCATGTCAAAGACAACCTATTTGAGGAATACATAGAAGGTTAAATGAAAAAAAAATAAAATGAAGAAGATACTGCAAGAAAACAACCTCTGGGGTCATTTTTGACCCCACTTATGCATCTAAGGGTTAAAAAAAAAAAAAAAAGTTCTACTCCAGTGGCAGTTGAGACAGCTCTCTATATGCACTTCCAGCTGAGGATTAAAAAAAAAAAAAAAAAAAAAAAAAAAAAAATGGCCGAGACTCTGAAGCAGAGAGCTGTCATGAGGAACTGAAGTGCATTTGTTGTGGTAATGGCCTGGCACACTTTGGGGTGAGTGAAGCCGTATTGTGATGCCTCAGCTAATGAACTGCGCTTTATGGCTTCCAACCCCCCCCCGGTCAATTTTGCAAGTATATGTTGCCAGGTTTTACAGTTGCCCGCGGCGTTCGCACACTTATCCGACACTCAGGTGTGCCTGCGACGTTCTAAAGAAGCTTTAAAGAGCACGCCTGTGTGCATTAGGCGTGCAACATAAACATGTGACAGGATGCCTGCAACAGGCTCATTACACAAATAAATAAAGCAGTTCGCTGAAAACTTGAGGCATTTAATCTGTTGGCAGGTTTCCCGGGCAGGCAGGGTTTAAACCAGTAGGGTCTAAACTTCCACAGTGTCTCCATTAAAATCCAATCAATTTCAGGACATGGCTTAGACTGCGTGTTGGACCCCTGCCGTTAACTTTAAATCCCGTGCCTGTGGTACTCTTACTGCGTGAAGAGTTTCGAACCAGACACATATTAAGTCATAGGTAGGACTTTAAACGGATGCAAAGCAGAGATCATAAAGGCTCTCTCGTGACAGCAGTCTTCATTTCATGCATCGTGTACTAAGCACAGTGTGGTCAGACTTCCAGCGTTCAGTGCAGATTTGCCAACCTACCCACTGTTTTTTATTGACCCAGTCGCCGCTGTGTTTGCAGTGCATACGCCTTTATCAGTGATTCATCTTCAGTAGGCTGGCTGCTACACTTTGAGTCAGTAGGCCAGGGGAGCAGATTGTCCATTGGAGCTATGGTGCTCTTTGTGCGTGTGTGTGTGTGTGTGTGTGTGTGTGTGTGTGTGTATGATTGTGAACATTTGTACCCATGTGTTTGTATAGTTGTCTACATTTTTCTGTTTTGTGTGCATGTGTGTGCCTTTGTGAGTGTGTGTGCCTTTGTGTGTGTGTGACTTTGTGTGTGTGCCTTTGTGTGTGTATGTTTGTGTGTGTATGTGTGTGTGTTTGTGACTTTGTGTGTGTGTGTCTGTGTGTGTGCGCACATATGTGTGTGTTGAGCTGTGTGGTTTAGCTATCTTTCCCCCTAGAACATCAGTGGCATTCTCAAAGTCCATGCCTGGAGGGAGTCTCAGTGCCCCCCCCCCCCTCCCATTCACAGAGACAGTGAGATAGTCTATTTTTATATCCGGGGAACGGTTATGTACGCAGACTGCGGTTAAGACGGCAGCCTTAATCAACTCGGCGTCTGAGAAGTTCCACATTACCTGGTGTGACGGATCCTCGTGTCACTCTGACATGACATGTCATTAATACCAAGAAGGACGGAATGTGAATTTTTTATGCAGAGTGCCTAAAAAGATCACGCGACTCGTTTTTTCCCCGTAAATGCAAGGGTAGCGCCTTCAAACGGACACGGGGAGGGTCCGTCACAGCCAGAGCACATAAATCTTCAACCCCAGCGACGTGGAGCGTTGTGAACTGAGACGGAGTTGAAATTCATTTCCTCTTCGTTTCTCCCCCACTCCACGCGTACTACTTTAAAGGGGTGGGGGGGGGTGGGGGGGGGGATCTACACATTCTTTTTTCAAACACCATTTCTTAAACACGGCATTACTAATAGTTCAATTTGTGACGGCCCATTTTCGAGGCTAAAGACGTTTTCGAAGCCCCGTAATTGCCTTGTGTGCCGTTACAAGCCAAGGAATGGGTTTTCTTGATAGGGTCGACTTGTGCCGAACATCCAATCAGGCTTTGAGCATGTGTGTGTGTGTGTGTGTGTGTGTGTGTGTATGTGTGATTCTTCTCCTGTAGGGAGACACTGGTTTTGACACTGGAGAATGGCTACAGTCATCAGCTGCTTTGGTGTGGGTTTTTCCGGGTGTCTTTTTAATGCACTGTAGCTGGCATTAATGGCCATCTGCGTGGAAATATTTGCACAAAAGCGTGGCAGCATGCTGGATGGCTTGGTATTGATCCAAAACACCAGCGATGAGGCCGCAGCTCCAAGCTCCGCGATAGGATGGAGTCACTGAAGTAAAGAGGATAAATTAATGGAGAACAACACAGTGTATTAGCCCACGAAGGCCTCGAATATAGTCGAACAGAATAACATAATATTGTGTAGCAAAGCATAGTGTAGAAAATGGAACAGAAAGGAAGGTCATTATCTTGACAGAACCAGCACTTTGTTGAGATTTCCATCTGTCTGTGGATGATATTTGTTTCACCTTCACAAAACAGTCAAAGCTAAAATGAGAAATCATTGGTGGTCTCACTGTTCTTTAAAATGGTTTGTGTATTAATGGTCCGAGCCAAATTCGAGCCCATTGAGGCTAGACTGTCATCTTACGCACACAAACAGATAGCAAGAGCAAGAAATGCTTCAGCTCCCAAGACTCCCTACAGATATTCTTCTTTTTCATGTATATTGCTATGTTTTCTTTCTCATATCCTATCATCATGTATAAAGCGGTAATGACAAAAGAAACAAAATCAATGGAAAATGATTTGGAAAAAACATGAAGATAGTCCAGCAGCAGTCGTAGACAAATGAAATCACCTTCCTCACACACCTATTCTGTGAGCTAATAGAGACATTTGATTACAGCTCGGAGCAATTCCCCAAATATAATGCGGCTTTATTATCCTGTCCTGTCCATGCGTCGGTGCTGTTACAGCACGTCTGTGTGTAGTTCACTGAGCAGTCATCCGCTAGTCCCTTCGAGTGTTTTTTTTTTTTTCCTTTTTGCCAAGAGGTGATCTCAGGATTATGACCATCATCTTTTTTTCCGCTCTGATGCGAAGAGTTAGAGTCTTCGGCGGCGTTCGTTCGCTCCAATTTGTCCATCACTATTTGCATCCTTATTGTTGCTGACGCCCTTTAATCTTTATAAACTATACAGAGAAACAGTGCAGAGAAATGCTGCGGGAGCACATAGTCTTATTCGCCTTACTGTGTTAAATGTCAGGTATAATTAAAATAAATTTTATTCGCTAGGCTTTTTCCCTCTCTCTCTCTCTCTCTCTCTCTCTGTCTCTCTCTCTCTCTCTCCCTCTCTCTCTCTCCCTCTCTCTCTCTCTTTCTCTGCATCCCCACAAAGCTGCTTGCTTGCAAAGTCTTGTGTATGAATCCCCCTGGAGCGAGAAGAGGTTGGCGGCAGCAAAGACAGAAAAGAGTGGAGAGGGAGAGAGGATGAGACCTTGAGCACACTGACTGGAAGTGAGGGGATAATGGCCTCGATATTTAACCCGTTCCTTACTGCTCCATCGTGATCACATGTTGTAAGACATTTATGAGTAGACGTTTATGAGAGTGTTAGGGCTGTGTAAGGGCGTTTAACTATAAAACTGTCAACGATACTGAGTGACCACAAAGCATTGACCTTGGGAGCGAGCAGTGTGCTGGAAAATGTGCTTGTTGTACTGCAGTGTGACCCTTGGAATTTCTCCCCCTGGTTTGACATTTGTCCTTGTGGACAGAAATGGTCAGTCGCCGCAGCCTTTAAACCTTCAACTAGTCCAGTTTAGCACCCTTGACCCAAAGCTGTTCCCTAAGCATAGGTCAGCCGTCGCTTAACTTGCTCCCCCTACTGCCTCCTCTTTCTTCTCTCTCTCTCTCTCTCTCTCTCTCTCTCTCTCTCTCTCTCTCTCTCTCTCTCTCTCTCCCTTCTCTCATCTGTTTTTCTCAGCCATGGTCATTTTATGTCTTTGCAGATACCTACATACATACTGTAATATGTTTGTATGTAGTAATTTCTCAGACAGATAACGGCATGTGTTCAATGAAATTGGTCTTCTCAGTAGAGAGAAGGAATAAGAACCGGTGGTGAAATGGTGAAAGCAATATGAAACTATTCAAGACCTTTCATTGTCCTTTCTCTTTGTCTTGTCTCGTCTTTTTTCCCCTTCTCATCCACTTTCCCTCATTCCCCCCACTGTACCCAGCCTTGAAAAAGGGTCGGTTCTGGATCACGCCGGACCCCTACCACAACGACGACAACATCCAGATCGGCCGCGAGGTGAAGATCTCGTGCCAGGTGGAGGCGACGCCGCCCGACGAGCTGCAGTTCAGCTGGCTGAAGAACGGCCGCCCGCTACGCAGCTCCGAGCGCATGGTCATCACGCAGACCGACCCGGACGTGGCGCCCGGCACCACCAACCTGGACATCATCGACCTCAAGTTCACCGACTTCGGCACGTACACCTGCATGGCGTCGCTGAGGAACGGAGGCATCCCGGAGATCAGCATCGACGTCAACATCTCCTCCACCACAGGTAAGTCTAGACCGTCCAAATTACCCCACCATAATTGGGGGGTACTGCTCATAGTTGGAATTACGGGAGGGGGGTACATATGTTCTAGCGCCACGGTGGTTAAAAATGGTACGGTCCAAAATAGGGGTGTCTGAAACGCTTCACATTAGAACGTTCCTACAGTGAGAATAGGAGTTGACTTGTATCGTAACTGTAATAATATTTTTTCACAATATCAAAAATATGATGTGACCCCCCCTAAACTGATATTTCTGTCTCTTTGGGGGTTACAGGGTCTTCATTGGGGGGTATAGTACCCCCAGTACCCGATGTAGTTCGAACTATGGACGCCAGGTATTTGTGTCCAGAGGTGGACACAAGTAAAAGTCCTCCGTTACTTCTTTAAAGGTAAAGCTGGGTGATAGTTCGACTCGTTTATCTGAGGTGACATGAAGTTGGAACAGTTGGGGCAGCGACACCACTCTTATTCCACCACTCTTGCTCTCCCGGTCCTGGACATAACTTGAAGTAGGACCGGTAAAAAAGAAAATATGTTAGGGCTTCAACACTGCACTGAGCCAGCAGATTTCACCCTCAAGTTCCACCGCTGAATTACGAGTGCGCGCGTGGGAATGTACGAGTTTGCGAACTGCGATGATTAACGGAAAGAAGAACAGGAAGGGATTAGAAACGGGACTATTCACTCACGCCTGCGTCTCTGTGGTGCAACAGTGGAGCGTATTCAGCTGTTAAGGGAAAGGTTACTGTGTCTAGCCTGCCTAGGTAGGGTTTTAGTGCTTTTGCATTTCAAATGATAAATTACCGCACCTGCAGCACCCATGCCTTAGGGTGGACTTCCCGGGAACATGCAGTATGCTAAAACATTGGCTCTAAACAGCCTAACATTAAAGCATGCTTTACATAAATTACCACGCATGTGAGTGTGCGATTTGTGCTACTCTTTTCACCATTTACACCTATGTTGCTGCTCTTGATGTTGAACAGTCACAAGCTGGTTGAACTAGAGTGGGAGCAAATGATTTGCACCCAGTAATTACGATGGTTATATATTTAATGTGTCATAAGTGTTCAGTCTATATGCAACTCTAGCTATCTACAGTACGTTAACGATTGTGGAATATGATTGTAGTCGTTTTTCAGGTATACGAAGACGTGCAAAGAGATTTTTAAAAAAAGAATTGTGCACATATGTGCTTCTAAACAGTCACTTTTTGCATCAGTATTGTCTAATAGTCTATATCTGTTTGCCACAGAAATTGATGAAGCGCTAGGTCGCCCACACCATTTTTTGAACGTGTCTTCATAAGGACACAAGCTAATGCTGTGCAAAGGAGTTGGATCTGGCACCGTCTGCCATGTCCTCTGCTGTGTGAGATTGAGCGCTGGCTTGGGCGCCAGGCAGGCAGCGCACAGGGCAGATGTGAACGCCAGTGTATTCCTGCTAAATCATTATTAATTTGTGCTCATCCATGCGTCCCCTCCTAAATAGGGACTAATTGAGGTGGATGGGTTTCTAATGGTTTGTGGGACGTTACAACACTATGCCAAAAAGCCTAATCATTATTTATTGCGAGGTAGCAGAAGTTTACAATAACAGAATTTATTGTCGTTCTCGCCAA
>NC_085013.1:3789967-3804967 GCF_963854185.1 Sardina pilchardus
TTTGCTCAGTGTCTAGCTTCTGTGTGTGTGGGTGCACGACAAATATCCAACAAATCAAAACAAACCATAATCATATGATGGAGACCGTAAGTAACCGAGGTGTTACTTGTCCGAGGATACGCGCCTCGAGGCCGTCCATCCTCACCCCGTGACCCTTTCCGTTCCATACTCCCAGGAAGCCCCCGCATGCCCAAAGCTCCCAGATTTGTCCGTGATCCCCCACACCCCTGCGGTCCCCTGTTAGCGATGCGTCCCCCCCCAAAGTCCTGATGTTGTTTGTCTTCTGTGGCAGCGCCGGCAGCCACTGAGTCATTGATGAGCTCAGGAGGACACGCTGACGCCCTGACCTCCACAACTTTTCTGATGCGCTCAGCTCGCACTGACTACAGCTTCCAAAACTAAAACTAAGGGGGTTGGCCTGGGGGGAAAAAAATACAATGTTTGGAAAGAGCTTGTCCTGAATGTATAACGATTCAGTCTAGATCCTAAAATCTGTAGAATACATACAATAATAGAATACATACTGTAAAACAGCAAGCCAGGTCTCTTCTCTTTCAGGGGTTGTCAACTTTATTTATAAATACAGAGTTTATGTCAGGCAAACTCAACTAGTTTATGCCCCTTCCATATGCCCTCTCTAAAGCTCTAAACTGGATAAGACACAACTGAAATGCACTAATAATAATACATTTGTGATGATCAGGGTTCAAGCTTTTCTGTACCATGGTATTGATTACATGTGGCTTTTTGCGAAAACATAAACTTGATTATTAAGGTTTCAAACCTGCATTTTGGCCCTCTCACTCTTTGACATTTCTAAAAAATAAAAAAAAATGAGAAAACAGCAATGGGGCCCAAACAGCTAAGCTGATAATGATACTGATAGTCATCCGAATAGACAATGCAGTATTCAATTAAGACACAACCTAAATCTATAACATGAGGGAACATAGCACAGTGTGAAAAGTCTGATGTTATCAGACCTGATAAGCCAAACAAGGACGACATGAAATGAACACGTCACCAATTAGCCCTCCGTGGCTATCTTGACGCAAACTGATTATGACAGAGAAACAGATAACGAACTTGCCAGGGCGCAGATCGAGAGGGACTTTAATTGAGAGCTCTCAGGTAATTCACTTGAACCCAATTAAAGCACTGGCCTCCTGTAGAGTGTCCACGCTGCACTACCTCCCTGCCCCCCCCCACACACACACCCCCTCACACCCACACTGCCCTGACTGGCCGACCCATCCAGCACCCTCACCACCGCGGGGGTTAATTGTGTTCATTGGACAAGCGTGTGTGTCTCGGCGAACTCTTCCTCCTCGGCAGTATTGTGATGAAATGGAAGCACTCACGGTTTGCAGTGGATGTGAGAGGTGGGAGGTTGTGGGTGGGGGGTTTGTGGGTGGAGGTTGGGAGTGGAGGATGGGGGTGGAGGATGGGGGGTGGGCACAGTGGAGGAACAGTCAATTGCCTGGGCGGTGGCGTCCCAGGTGGTCACTGTCGCTTCAGAGACCTGGTGCCGACAAAGGGATTTCAGCTTCATCAGACATGCCGAGGGGGGTGGAGTGGGGGGGGTGGAGTGTGGGGGGGTGTGTGGGGGGGGTCACACTGCAAAGGTCAATTGGCACACTTGTCACTTTTTCACCTGCGTTTGAAAGCTTTGCAGGGTTGAGGTGGCGGCAGGGTAGGGGGAAAAAAGCGAGGGAATAAGGGTGGAGAGTCACTTGATCATGTATTGTCATTGTGTTCTGGAGCACGGCTCTCTACGTTCTGACAAGGCTCTCTCTCTCACACACATACCTACACACACACACACACACACACACACACACACACACATACTCTCTCTCTCTCTCTCTGTTATTTTTGCTCTCCCTCCCTCCCACTCCTCCCTCCCCCTCTCTCTCACACTCTTTCTTGCCATGTCTCACTGTCTTGATCTCCAGTCCGATGATTCTGTCTCATTACAGGCGTGACATTTCTTTTTAACACCGTAACTGATGTCCTTAGCAAAGCACCAAATGGCCACAGCCTGATGTGTCTGAAAATGTTCTATTCGGGGGGGAAAAAAGCTTGCAGTGAAACTCAAAAGCCCCCCCCCCCCCCCCCCCCCACGTCCCCCACAAGAATTAATGAGAAGGAGAGAGCGCACGAGATGTCAAAGGATCAAAAGAATGTTCAATAGTTCTTTAATCAGTTCGAGGCAACATGATCGCTCATGCTGGAGGTATCAAGAGTGCAAAAAAAGGTGATACCCCCCTCTGCCATGTTAGATATTCTGACACGCCATCTGCTCTGTGGAAAATAGCCTTCTCGAAAAACTGTTATATCTTGCTTGAATGTGTGCCATGCTGATTAGTGGACATCGAGTGATATTTTTAGGAACATAACTAGCCAAGCAAAGAATATATTGGCTGATTAAGCTACTGTAAACCTACAGTATAGGTGAGTGATAGTGAATGATGCAGTAGCTCGCGTGGAACGTCTGAGGAGACACAAAAGTCCCGTCTTTTCGTATTCGGGGGAACGATTTCATTCTTTCAACTACAACTTCTCCAGAAGGCCACGATCGCAGCCCCCCTCCATTTACCAAAGACTGCCGTGATTGATAATGGCGGATCTCTCTGCTTACAGTGCTGAAAGGAATACCGCCGCGCTCATAAGCATGATCTCTCTATAGACGTCAGGCTTCTGGCCTGTCATCTGAGGCAAGGGATGATGGGAAGTTGGAGGAGCTGGAGGAGGGGGTGGGGTAGGGGTAGGGGTAGGGGTAGGGGGGATGAAAAGGACTCGGCTAGCAGAGATTCATCTATTCTCCTTTGGAAACGGGCCGGCAATTATTATCGGTTGTAGAGCCTCATTTAGTTCAACTCTTTCTCTCTTGGTAATAAGTAATTACTTCTCGGGAAAAACCACGATCTAAGGCATAGTGATGTAAGCTGCATGACTATGACACCATAGGTTTTAATGAGCGTTTGAAACCAGGCTCCTCTTTTGGTGGAGAGGGTTTGTGGAGAGCATATTGAAATGGCGAGATTAAAACGAGATGAGAGAGGGAGAGTGAAATGGAAAGAGAGTGAGTGAGACAGACAGAGAGAGAGAGAGAGAAAGAGAGAGACAGATACAGAGACAGAGTGAGAGAAAGAGAGAACGAGAGAGTGTGAGAGACAGAGCAAAGGAGAAGGAGAAGGAGAGACAGAGAGACGGAAGAGACCAGTGAAAGGCCCCTCGTCGCGAGGTGATCCATTGGACGCTCTGATTAACAGGAGGACTAGGCTGGACGATGGGTATTGAAGACCGTTCCTCCAGTGAGGGGGACAAGGGGTGCTGACTACTCCTGACACAATGCCAGTGTTTAATTCGGTCTGTTCACTAAGCATGGCATTCAAAGCTGGCTGGCAGCCTAATTAGCAGAGAGCTAATTTATCCCCACTAGTATTCATTTATGGAAAAGAAGAATTCTTTCATTACACACACACACACACACACACACACACACACACACACACACACACACACAGGCACGAACACACACACACAAAAGGCATACAAAATTTCAAAGTGCCGTCACCCATTCATGCGCTGTACGTACTGTAACTGGAGTGGTCCCATGGCTCTCGGTGTGTTGGGACGTAGCACATAGCTACCATGTGCGTTTTATTCCCCCCCCCCCCCCCATATCTCTCTCTCTCTCTCTCTCTCTCTCTCTCTCTCTCTCTCTCTCTCTCTCTCTCTCTCTCTCTCTCTTCCTCCATAGAGTGGAGTACACTCTGGTCCCTCTGTCCCCTCCAGTGTATACGCGCCTTTTATCATCCGCCCTGACACCCTGGCATTACACGCAAGCGCACGCCACAGTTTGTCATTTTGCCTTTGCGCTCGCTCGGGTGACACTCTCCGAGCCAACGCGTCGGGCTGAGCAAACAGGCGCCGTGCCTACCCCAACATCCTCTCCGACACGTCAACGCTCTTCCCCCTCTCCCAGTTACATCTTCGCCCCCCCCCCCCCACACACACACACACACACACACACACACACACACACACACACACACACACACCCTCCAAAGAGCCCCCCCTCTGCCTGCTGCCGCCCCTCCCAGGTGTAATTGAGACATTTTGTGCTACAGGAGTGGTAAATAACGCGAGCGCTTTGTACTTTGTGTTTTTTTCTCTGGGCGGCGTGCGCGGGGCCCCACCTCTCGTCGGCAGAGACGTATGAAAAATGCATATGCCCCCCGCCACGTCCGCACGCCCGCTCCGCTCCACTCCGCCGCTCAACCAGTCTGGGTTGATGAAACTCTGTGTAACCTCGCCACGCACACACACATATGCGCACACACATATGCGCACACACAAGCACATAAACACACACGTAAACACACACACAGGCATGTACGCACACACACGCATGCATAAACACACACACAAACACACACACGCGCGCATGCATACACACACTCACACACACACACACACGCGCACGCACACACACACACACACACACACACACACACACACATGCACACGCGCACACACACACACACACACACACACACACACCACACACACACACACACACGTGGATACACGCACACTAATCCTGAGCAAACACATGCTATCTCCCCACCTTTTCCCCACCGATCCCCACCTCCACTACCAATGCACGGTTAAATGTCACACACTGCCGGGTGTCCCATCTGACAATGGTGGATAATTGTGCTTATTACGGCTGCATTTGTGCCAGTATGCAGTCAAACTCTTTGAAATGCGTGCAGAGTTACTTTTTATTCTCCTCTTTGCTTTTTGTCATTTTTTTTTGTCACACTCCCTGTCCACTCAGACTGTGACTGATCACGGATTTGGTTGGTGGGAAAAAGAAGAGGGATTTCTGTACACAGCTGAGTGCTTTAAGCAAAGCTCCCAGCATGAAATAAGCATGAGGCATCTATATAGTTTGTCTGTCTTTTTCTTTCCTCCCTCTCCCTCTCTCTTTCTTTCGGTCTGTTTTTATTCTTTCATTCTCTCTCTTTCAGTTTCCACTTTAGTATGTTTTTTTTTTCTATGTTCCTTTCCCTTTCTCTGTCCCCTTGTTCTTTCTATAGTAGAGTGGTTCCTCCTGTTGTTCTCCAGAGAAGGATAATATTCAGAGAGATATGGTAAGATAGGCTTTGGGGAAGGGGACCAAATTGTTTTTGAGCAGAGCAAACCTCTCCCTCCTGCTGAGTCCAGATTGGTGCAGATGAAGCCTCTGCACACACAGAGAAAGAGAGAGGCTAACAACCCTGTCCGCGAATGCACACACAGATGTACAACGGCAAACACACACACACACACACACACACGTGGGTACACACACACACACACACACACACGTGGGTACACACACACACACACACACACACACACACACACACACACACACACATGCACACACACACACACACACACGTGGGTAAACACACACACACATGCACACATGCACATGTACATGCACATACACACACACACACACACACCAACTTGCAGGTGCACACACGCGCACACACACGCACACATACACACACACTCATCTCGAGTCTATAACATCCTCATTCAGCCACCAAATACTCAACTTCCGATTCGTTCAATTTTGGAGAGCGATCCGTGAAATTTAGAATGACAATATGTGGCATGGCACGCCTCATTGGCTGTGAAAATTCAATCTTGACACCGAACTGAACACCTCAGTCGGGGAACACGTTGTTCAGGATTCAGTATGTCGCCCATTCAGATCATCGGTTTAATGATGTTTGTTATTGGAAAGCAGCGAGGGAGGGGAAGGGAGAGAGACGCCGTTCGGCGGGAGTCACGCGCCGCACCTGGTACTGTGGTGCTTCGGCAGAAAAAGTGTTTTCAGAGGGAAAGTAAACTAGCCTGCTGATACAGCAGATGCTATCAATCTATCAGTCTGTGCAGCAAGAGCTGACACAAGCCAAGCCGACTCTACAGCATCCTCTCTCGTGCCGACTCTCTCTCTCTTCTCTCTCTCTCTCTCTCTCTCTCTCTCTCTCTCTCTCACTCTCTCTCTCTCTCCCGCCCGCTTCCCTTTCCTATCATCCGTCACATCATCGTCTAATCGGGAGAAAGTGATGAAGGCGGGTGTTTTTTTTTTGGACGAATCGTCACATTCGAAAAGCTTTGAAAGCTTGATCAGTCGGGGAGGGACGCATGGCAAATATGCCAAAGTATTAGAGTCAGTGTGTTTGTCTTTTCCCCTCCTCACCAAAAAAAAAAAACCCTCATAATCTCACAATAATCCCATACAGAGAGGATGAAAGGAAGAATGTTACTGCTCTATTAGATGCAAGGCATAACATTTACAAAGGCCCCTTTTCAAACAGCATAAAGCCTAATTCAGCAATGAGGAAAGTTCTGCCCCGCTACAGCAAATCGCTAATGGTTGCCCAGACAACCGTTCCGTGATTAATGGCCATAATAGCCCGGGCAGATTTATAATTTATAGCCAACTTATCCAGGCGCATCAGTGTAACAGTAAGATGGCCGTCTGACATATTTTTCGCAGGGCTGTTTAATGTAATATTGGATTTGATCATTTGATGATTAATGGGTGAAAATCATTTCGGTTTGTTATACTATCTTTTTCATAGAAGCTGATATTTTGTCTATTAGTCTGAAAAACATTTCTTTCTCGTTCTGTTAGACTAAAGGAATCATCTCTGTCTTACAGTAAAAGAGACATTTCTTGTGTGCATTCATATGTGGTAGACGATGAATGCAATTAGTCAAGGCCTTACATGCAAGTTTGTGAGAGCAGCATGATGCATCCCTAATACAATTCCAGTTTGACCTTTAAGCTCCTTGCTACTAAGATTACACTACTCCACTAGGGAACTTTTATTCAGAAGAAGTGCTCCTCATCGTGTTATTCAGACTGACTACAGAACAAGGGGGAAGAGGAAAGATTTGGTGTCGAGCAGGGATTTGCTGTAACTGCGAGAAAAGTGTTTTGCTCTAAGTAGCACTGTATTCACAAGTGTGTCTGTGTGCGCGAGAGAGAGAGTGAGTGGTGTACGTATGTGTAAGTGAGTGGTGTGTGTGTGTGTGTGTGTTGTGTCGTGTGTGAGTGTGTGTAAGTGAGTGGTGTGTATGCGTGTGTGTGTGTGTGTGTACACTATGTGTGTGTGTGTGTGTGTGTGGTGCGCGTAGGTGTCTGCAGTGGCTGAGCTGAGAGTGTAATGAGGGGTAATGTTGCGTGGCTGCTCCCCCCCCCCCCTCCTCCGAGGCCCCAGCGGGCCCCACACTTGAGCAGTGCGCCCGGTGCTGCTGACACCAGCGCTGAGCACTGAGCAGCGCACCACATGGCCCTGCAACACTGGGCCAAACCACTCAGCAACTTCTGGAGCTTTCTCTGTCTCTGTGTGTGTGTGTGTGTGCGTGTGTGTGTGTGTGTGTGTGTGTGTGTGTGTGTGTGTGTGTGTGTGTGTGTGTGTGTGTGTGTGTGTGTCTGTGTGTGTGTGTGTGTGTGTGTGTGTGTGTGTGTGTGTGTGTGTGTGTTTATTAGTCCATATACTGTAGGTCACTCATTATCCCTCATGTTATGGCATGTTGATACATATTGAGCAGCAAGATATGCCCAATCTCCTTCTCCTTGTAGCATCTTTAATTTTGATGTGTCATTGAGTGATTTATCTCTCTCTCTCTCTCCTTCTCTCTCTCTCTCTCTCTTTCTCTCTGAAGTGGATTAGGGACCGTCACCCACTTGAGTTTTATATCAACACTATAATCATAGTTTCTTATGCTTTGATGAAATGTGTGACATGAACGAAAACTAAGTCAGTGGTGAAAGTGAAGTTGACTTCACTCCATCTTGAAGCTTAAGCTCAATCATCTTTGCTTTTATGACTCTACTATCCCCTACATTTCAATAATGTTAACAAGTTGACAAGTATGACTGAATTTGAGACTAAATTCAAAGGACACGAAGACCACTCATACACTGTATGTTTGGACTGTTTCTTACTAGTTGACATGATATATAGATAAAATGCATGCGTTATATTTGCTCTTGGTAAATAATGCATTAAATAACATGGATCCCTGATCAAATGAAGTGTTTCATTGTGCGCTTAAAGAAGGTAGCACCAAATGAAACCATATTTTTTCATGTTGTGTTTTGTAGTCAGATTCTTTCCCAGGCTTCAGTCCCTAAAGCCTTTTTTATCTTAGCAATGCAGACACTAATATCGTTCCAAAATGAAGCGGAAAAAAAGAGCTTGCGCACCAAAATAAGACCATAGGCTGCACGGGGGACCTGGTGCCTCACCGTGAGAACCTGGTGTCACAGTGAGCATTAAGAGGCATGTATGGGATGCCTGGACTCTAATTGGCCCCAAAGAAGGATTGCTCCTTGAGGAATACAAAGACGTTTAGTGCGCTTAGCCTCTTTGATTAGCCGAAACACACATAAACCTGAGCATAAAAGGCTGATTCCCGGTGAATAATATGCCGGCAAAAAGGGAACATTAGCAGTATTAGAACGACTCCCAAGCAGTGTTTCTCCATAGTTTTATTTATTTATTTATTTTATAATTCTCTCTTTTTTTTTTAATCAGTTGTCGGTAGTCAGAGTTGACGGCTTGTTCCTTCTTGATCTTGCAGCCGGGGGCATCTCGCAGCGCTCCGATGACTCTGGAGTTTTTTGATCTTAAGATTACCAAAATATGTTGAGATAAGCACCCAATGGGGCTGCAAGTTCTTTCCCCCAATCTTTCTTTCTCTCCCTCTCTCTGTCTTCCTCTCTCTCTCTCTCTCTCTCTCTCTCTCTCTTTCTTTCATTCTTTCGTTATTTTTTTTTTCGCCTCGGCTGTGATTTTCATATTTAATGAGAGATCTGAAAGATTCATGTCCTCCTGCTATTTCACCAATTTTGGTTATGTATTTATTTAATTGCCAGCACTTTTTGATAGCACAGTTCCCATGCCAGTCTGTTAAACTATGTGAGTATAATTTGATAAGTGTGTGATGTGATTATTTCCTAACAGTGTAGCCAGATGACAAAGGGATGCATGGCTTTGCATCAAATCAGTCTTGCATTAAGAAATAATAACTGCAAGATCAATGTTTACTTTAATTAGTTCTTTAATTACATGACACAGTGATAATTATCGTTGTGAACTTTTAGACCTTCTAAACTGAAGCAAAACTTGTGTATTGTGTATTCTGTGGAGATAATTATCAGATAAGATTTTGTGAAAATTGTTTTGAACGAACTAGATGGGCTCATATCCTCACTTCAACCTTCTGGTAAAGCCTTGACATTAAAATGCTTTCAGCATGACACCGCGACAGTGACCCACTTTTAACAAGGGAACCTCCTACAACTCAACAAAGTCAACCCCCCCCCCCCCCCTCGCCAAACACACACACAGACACACACACACACAACTTTCTAACCCTCTCACACACACACACACACACACACACAACCTTCTACCCTTTTCACACACACACACACACACACAACTTTCTAACCCTCTTGTGACTTTCCTCTCTTGATGACCCTGTCTCGTTCTCTCCGTCTCTCTCTCTCTCCCTCCCTGTCCTCCTCCACTCAGACCCTCCGGCGGTGGAGCCCACCTACACGGAGATCCGGCAGGGCCTGGGCCGCGCCTTCACGCTGACGTGCCGCGTGCTGCGGGCGCACCCGTCCCGCGTGCTCAAGTACGAGTGGAAGCTGGGCACGCGCCTGCTCACCGTGGGCGACTTCGCCCAGCGCGACGAGACCGAGTACCACGTGCGCGCGCTCAACCGCGAGGGCTACGGCGAGTACACCTGCGACATCACCAACGAGGCCGGGGCCGGGCGATGCACCTTCCTGGTCACAGGTGAGAGGGCTGCTCTGGGCTTTACCGTCATTTCCCCAACTACAGCGGTAGCCGAGGTTTATACATTGATTTTGCTTCATTTCTTTATGAGCTATGAGGTTAATACATGAGGCAGCTAATATGGTACTAATAGGGTGCTAATAGGTTTTTGTTGCATCAGACACTGTCCTGCGGTTCATACACAATGTGGCTAATACACAGGAAGTTACTGGACAGTTTGGAGGGGCTTATTTCAGACAGAAGCAATGATATGGTATCTGTAGCCACGATCTGAAGAAGGGCCCAGGCCAAAACGTTATCGATTAAATAAATTATTGATGTGGAGTCAGAGTGTACGGTGCTTCTCAACCTCCTCAAGCAATTTAGCTGTGGCCGGCATCTCAGCAACAGTCCTTGGTGTGCATTGCATTTTCTTGAAAAAATATGTGTAGCCAAAATGATTCTGAGGCATGCTTACGTCTGAGATTGCTATCAGCTTGCTAGCCTTGAGCGTGTTAGCCAGTTTTTTAGTTGACAAAGTTTGCAATATGTAAAACTCACAAAACAACTACAGTACAATATGTAAGCCTCTGTGAAAGTTAGGTTATCTTTCACAACTAAATTCATGTATTATTCATAGATGAAATGATTATGCAATACGTAATATAAAGTTGTTTTGATCACTGTGCTCACAGTATCATGACCTTCTGACCTCAGCATTGATGTTTCTGTTGCCCACGGTTGCTTAATTCATTGAAGCAATTTGCATTCAGCTTGAGGGCCAGTCAATACAGTGTTTAACCAACAGGTCTGATGGGATTGATTGATGCCTCTGTGTGGCTTTCATTGTAGTTGCAGCTGTGTTTAGGTGGTGTTTATTCAGCCTCGGGCCAGATGTGCATGAGAAAGGGTTTGCACAACTTTTCGTGTCCAACTTGTTGAAGAATTCAGCATATAGCGCTTCGGTGAGATTGATTGAGCTAGACTGCATTTAGCGCGGATGTGAAGTTAATGTTGTTATTTTAGTTGCAACGTTGAATTTATTTGGAGTTGAGCACAGTTAAATTTATTAGGGTTCAGTTGTGTTTGGCTTCGGGTTTGAATTTAATATAGTGTGTGATCTATCAAGCACTATAGAGGAGTCTCTGAACTGAGATGCACTCTGTATGATGTTTTAAGCCACTTCTAAATTTACAGAGCTTCAACTCCAAGATACAATTGAGTTTATCGAGTTGTTTGCATCATAAAGCCACAGTGTGAAGAGCCGAGCCAGATAACACAGTAAGTGTTGATGAGGCTGCGGAGACAGACCGAGCACTCAGGCTGAACCACATGGCCACTTCCTGTGTCTCGGAACATATCGCCCGCAGTATTTGTAGTTAAGGTCAAGCGAGACCATCACAGCACTTCCACAACACTGCAATTAGGCTTAACTTCAGAGTCTCGCTGCGTGGTTGATGTGTTGTTTTTGTCACAGTCCAGTTGTTTTAACTTGTCCCTGGCACATCTACCGATGCCGTATACCGTCAGCTGTGAAATGTCTTTCAGTCGAATTATCAAATTAGAGCAAATGCCTGTAGGAAACATCGCAGTTCATGTAAGGTTACGTAAACATGATTGCAGTGCCACAGTTTATTATGACATTTTATCCGAGCGACTTTCCCAAACAATAGAGCTGACAAGAGAGTGATGAGAGTTGAAGGTAAATGGTTTCCAGTCGGCCATGAAAATCATCTCGGAATGGCATGAGAATGGTATCGATCGCTGGGTCGTGAGTCTTTTAAGGATGCGGTGGCGACGCGGCGTGATTTGTTTGTTTTGACATGCGCTAAGCGCTAACAATGCGGAGCAGGCGACTTTCAGTGCATGTTTGCTCAGAGCAGGATGCCATGTCATCGCACAACACGCAACAGGGCCGAATGCGTCACCGCACCGAAGAGCAGAAACCCGGCATGACAACGCACGACTGCTGTTACCTCACCGACATGTCAGGAAGAGACAACAGGATGGGGTCAAAGTTGAAACATTTTACAGCATGAATACCTTTTTTCCACAAGATAAAAACACAATGCAATAATCTGCCCATTTACAGTAACTGTTTATTTTCACTATTGAGGTTATATCTCAGTAGTGAAATGCGTCACCGCACCGAAGAGTAGAAACCTGGCATGACAACGTGCCACCGCTGTTACCTCACCGACATGTCATGAAGAGACAACAGGAAGGGGTCAAAGTTGAAACATTGTACAGCATGAATACCTTTTCCCCACACAAAATAGCACAATACAGTAGTAATCAGCACTTTTACGTTGACTGTTTAATTACACTGTTGAGGTTACATACTGTACATTATCTGCTCTGTCTCAGATACAGTGTGCTGCATTCGTGAAAAACTGGCAGTTGGGGTAGACATCTTTTTCAAAAGCATTAGTATGCTCGGGCAAGGCTTTTGTATATCATATGCATGGCATACTGTCCAAGGCCTCTGGCGCTGGGTCTCTGCGGGCAGTCCTGGCACGTAGCTCTGACAGTCAGCCCAGGATGGATAGAATCTCAGGATTCCAGCGCCATCATTGACATGTCAGAAAGGTCACCGTCAATGCAGTGCTTCCAGCCTTCAAGGGATGTGCCTAGAAACCCTGGCAGAGCTGGCATCTCTATTATAGCCGTGCCCACTGGCGTAGGGAAACGCTGCCAGGCCGGACAGCACAGCTTTTCCTGTATATTCTAGTGGTCAATCATTTCGTAGAGTGTGTTTAGCAATGCTACTACTGGTTATGATTTGTCATGTACTGTTATTGAATGGTTTCGTCAATGCTGTTATTGTTATAGTACATCTATTTATTGATTATTGCATGTTTTTTTCCTATCTGTACTGATTGTGGGGAAAACAGTAATAGTGACACAATATTATGTTGATTTCATGATCTGTATAGTAGTGTATGATCTATTTTTGATGGTCTATCTCTTTTTAATGTACTCACTGAACGTTGGCATCAGTGCTGTTATTGTTAAACAACTGTTTATTGAATATTACACATTACTTTACATAATTGTCTTCTTTATACAGAGTGTGTTATTAACTACAACATGAATGAGTATCTGCTATTTTCTGACAATTGGTGACTTAATGAAAATAACTGAAGGTATTTTTTGTATTATTATTATTAAGTGCAGTGCTTTATTTGTTTGTACATCATCCGGAATGCCATTGTCTCTTCCTCTGGCTTGAATAATTACAGATGGTCTTAAACAGGCCCGGAGCTCAGATTTCACTCTTTGGAAAGTTAAAGAACGGGCCTGTGAATGGGGGAAGAATGGGTAATTAATTAGACGGGTACAACAGCATTTTAATGAATCTGCTTTTGACCCTGCCTGGTCTGTTCCCATCCTCTGCGCCATTCTTTGTATTCTTGATTTCAGATATCACTCCACATCCCAGCTTCACGTCCCCCTACCCCCCACCCCCCACCCCCCCTCTTCTCTCTCTCGTCTCAGAATTTTAATTGCACAGTTTTGGTCAAATGCTTCAGGGTGATGTCCTTGTCACTGTCGATAAACACGAGGCTCGGCGCAAATCTAATTAACTGCTTTTCATGCAAGCACAAAAAAGCAATTGTTTTGCCCACTGAAAAGACAGAAAACTATACAGTTTGATACATACATTTGATGTCAAAGAAAAGGATGGGGAAATTGGTTGCAATTGTAGAAGACTTTGAAGGACGTACTCGTGGAAAATGTCTGAAAATGTTACATTTCATCGCTCTCCTGTTTAGCCCATGTAGCCAATGTTAGACATGAAATAAAAAAACAGACATACTGCTGGTGCTGCCCTAGATTCCTTTAGTGGCTCTGAGCGCGGACATTTTGGGATTGGCCGCTTCTCACCTGAACTGGCAAAGCTAGAAATGCCGCGCCTCGTCACCCGGAACAATTGGCTCAGTCGGTCTCTGAGAGAGAAAAAAAGGTTCGTCTTTGATTCTGTGCCACTCTGTAAGTTGCCCGCGTCGTCGCTTGGCCCGGCCTCGTTTTGTTTTCACAAGTGTTGTTTTTTGACTCCTGCGGGATTTCGTTTTTTTTTTGTTTTGGCCTCTCAGGCCATACATCACAGATGGTTGATGAGGCGTTCGTTAGCGATGAGCGGCGAGGAGGAGAAGCGGAATGTGATCTACCTGCCTCTGATGCTTAGGTTATTCTTGGAGATGTTTCGCCACTAATCATATAATTTGCATTGACAATTTCCTCTGCTGCTCAGCAGGCATAAAAGAGGATTATATCACACACACACACACACACACACACACACGCACACGCGCACACGCACACGCACACGCACACGCACATACTCACACACACACACACACACACACACACGCACACGCACGCGCACACGCACACGCACACGCACACGCACACACACGCACATACACACACACACACACACACACACACACACACACACGTACACGCACACAAATGTTGTCTTTTCCCACCAAAATCCCAGCCAATATAAAACTCACCCAACTGAACAAAAACTGTCCTCTCTCTCAATCTCTTTCTCTCTCTCTCTCTCTCTCTCTCTCTCTCTCTCTCCTCTCCTTTTCTGGCTGTATCAATCCCCTTCTCCATCCTATCTGTGTCTTCCTCCCTTTCCCCTTTTTTTCTCTTATGCTCTTACTCTCTCTCATCTCTTTTTTCTCTCTCTTCTCTCTCTCTCCCCCTCTCTCTGTCCCTGTGAAACACGTGTATGGCCATTATGTTTTAGGGGTCCGAAGATGGATGGTTGGCAGCGAGCACACCAAACAGTCTGGCTCCGAGGCATTAACTTTTAGATGGCCACGACGCCACGTGCGCGTGATGCAGCCACTGGCACACTCATGAGTAGGCACGGGGGCACGCGAGAGCCGAGGAGTGGAATCACTGGATCTCTCTCTCTCTCTCTCTCTCTCTCTCTCTCTTTCTCTCTGCCACTTCTCTCTCTCTCTCTCTCTCTCTCTCTCTCTCTCTCTCTCTCTCTCTCTCTCTCTCTCCGCCGCTTCTCTCTCTCTCTCTATCTCATGCACGGTCATTTTCCCCGACAGGCAGCTTTTGTGTGTACGTATGTGTGCGTTTTTTTTTTTTTTTTGAC
>NC_085013.1:3809967-3814967 GCF_963854185.1 Sardina pilchardus
TCCTCGCGCGGTGAGATATTCTCTCCACTTTCCATAGGTGCGCCAGATGGTGCTCCATGTTACTTTACCAGCACAGCAATTACGGTGTCTCCGCCACCCCATAAATAAAATAATAGGGCTAATCTTAGGTACTCAATGCACATCTGCTCGCTTTCAGGCAAAAACTTTACTTTTTCCCGCTGATTTAAAGTGCGCCGTACTCTTTCAAGGAAATCCTCCCTCGGCTGCTGCTGTTTGCCCGCCGCGTTGTCTTGGTGCCATGTTCCACACAGGAGCTGTCTCGCCCGCGGCCTCTATTGGATAAATCCTGGGCTACTGTAGCAGAAACCTGATTTGCGAGATTGTCTCCGGGCAGCAATTTTAAGAGCCGGTTCCTCGTACCTGGAGCACAGTGTGTGTATGGAGGTCTTCATAACATGATGTGAAGCTACAATATCTATAACTGAGTCTGCTGTGGAGCTTATTAGATTGCCAGCCTTCTGCAGCCACTTTGCAGGACGGTGGTGAAAAGCTGAGCTCTGTGCGATAGGTTGATAGAGTTAGTAGTCGAGGTGTATTTATTGTTTTTTTTTGTCCTTTCCTTGAGCCCCGAAAGCAGACTCAGTACTGCCAGGCAACTGCTGTTGGAGAGACAGTTTGGGCTCTTGCCAACTCATTCCAGCCCGTCCAGTTGAATCCAATGAAAATATGAAACACAAAATTGTCTCCAAATTAGAGCTATGTTGAATGTTGAGTTGACAGGGATGGATGATTGGTTATTCGCTATGACAAGTGATGACCTTTGTGTGACAATTAGCACATTTAATAAAAAAAACAAAAACATCTCAAAAACAGATTTCACAGTTTATTTTTGTTTAGCAGCGACATCTGTCACCCGACGCAAACCTCCTTCCCCGTGACAGCGTGTCTAATCCCTTTCACAGCCAATCACAAAACACGTGCCACAAACAAAATGGCTGCCGGAGGTATATTTAGCCGCATTTTGTCGGCGCACGCTGCGCTCCCAAACAGCAGCTGGGGCCACGGAACTGTCAGGCTTCACGGGAGAAGGGGGGGGCGGGGGGGGGCGGATGGGGTGCACATGGAGATGCCCGCTGCTGCTCTTCAAACACTCTCACCTCCGCGGCGCCTCGGGTGGATGACGGGCAGGCGGGCGGGCGGGCGGGCTAAGGTGCGGAGCTCTGACGCGACGCGACTCGGCGGCTCCCCGTCACCCCCGTCCGTCACAGACAAGCGGCGCTCAGCTGGAGCGTCGTAGTCGGCGGCCACTTCTAATGACATCACGCAGAGTGATTTATTCCTTGTCAGGTTTGTCATTGGGAGTGGCCGCCCACCGGCGTTTCAAAGTCAACAAGAGCCACAAGTTTTGGCACATGAGAGAATATTCTGGATTTTTTTTTCGTTCTTTCTTTCTTTCTTTTTTTTGGACCCATCTCTGTCTCTCTCTCTCTCAAATTCAAATTCAAATTCAAAAGTTGCTTTATTGGCATGACAAATGAAAACTTGTATTGCCAAAGCAATTGGTACATGTAAAGGTAAGACGAAACAACAATTACAGAGACAAAACATATACATATACTTTAAACTGATATGGATATTTGTATAGACATACTACCTCACTGGGGTTTGTGAACAATAGTACGGTACTACAATAGTACAACAATAGTAATAGAACATAGTTTTTACATCGATTCAATAGAACTATTCATTGAGAGCAGTATGGTTACTGCTTGCATGTGGATATGGTGTATGTGAGTTCATTAGTGCGCTTGCTGTGTGTGTGTGTGTGTGTGTGTGTGTGTGTGTGTGTGTGTCACTCACTCACTCACACACAAATGCACACACACGCATGCACGTACGCACTCACACTCACACTCACACTCACACTCACACTCACGCTCACACTCACACTCACACACACACACACACACACACACACACACACACACACACTCACACACTATTAGTCATCTCAGTAGGGGCAATTAGAAACGAGAGGCCCCTTTTTTGTCGGCGGACGGGGTGCGCGTGTGCTCTTGTGAGTCATCGGTGGCGTGGCGTGGCGCGCGGCCGTGTTTGCGCTCCATATTTCCACGGGGACCGAGGCGGTGGAGGGAGGTGAGCCGAGGCTCGGTGGTGCAGTCGAGCACAGCTCGCCATATAGATTTTCACCGGCTCTCGGGACCGCAAAGCATTTTCGAATGGAGGGGGGGGGGGGAGTGAGTGAGAGGGGGGAGGACGAGTGGAGGTAGAGAGGGAGAGGGAGAGAGAGAGAGAGAGAGAGAGAGAGTGAGTGAGGTGTGTCTCGTTCTGAAAGCAATGGTGCATGGGGAGTGTTGCGCATTGTGATAAATAATGAAATGAGTTGGTAGACGAAGCCCACGGGTGTCAGTTGAATCCTCTGAAGTATCTCTCTCTCTCTTTCTCTCTTTCTCTTTCTCCCTCTCTCTTTCTCTCTCTCTCTCTCTTGTCTCTCTCCCTGCTGATTTTCAGGCGAATACTAAAAGATTTGAAAGGTTTTCAAATCAAACCTTTGTAGTGGTTTGGAGGAAGAAAAAAAAAGACAAGCATGCTCTCCGGCATCCAAACCACAGATTTCTGTCAGTCCATGCAGGCTAAGGGAGAGAGAGCAAAAGAGACAAAGAACAAAACAAGCCGGCTTTGTAGTTATACACGCCAGCTTTGTAGTAATCCATAGCATTATCCATACATATAGGATGGGCATGGGCCATACAGGTGCAATGCCACATCAAAAAGCTTCATAGCAGAAGTATGGAATTCATATTCCTATTCCATACCGTACAAACAACTATAGCATAAGTCATTTTGGAACATTTTTAACCATGAAGCAAGAGCATAACATTATAGAAAAAAATCCATCCTTGTTTGAACTGGCTACAAATTCATTCTGCAATATACATTGCGTAACTGATTTATGCAGGTGTGTTGCAGTGCACAACAAACCAATTACTGCAATAGCAGCCACAGCCAGTTGAGCTCCTTTCCTTCTGCTGTGCACATCGCATCGGCCTTCACTCAGATGGTCCGCGCACAGCCGCCGCCGCCGCCTCCACCACCTCCACCTCCACCACCACCACCACCATCACCACCACCTGGCCCCCTCTCAACGGCTGGTGTGGCTGTGGATAGTGCGTCCTTCTCCCCTTTGAAGAGGGAACTTCAGTGAGCACACCTGACTCTGCAGACGTGCAGCGGAAAGAGAGAGGGAGAGAGAGAGAGAAAGAGAGAAAGAGAGAGGGAGAGAGAGAGGGAGAGAGAAGGCTGGGAAAACAGGGGGAGAGGGCAGAAAACTAATTAACAGCAGTGCCCAGGGGGAGAGGGCTGCCCAAATAAGATAAGCTTTACGGGAGGAAATCAGGAGGGTGGGTGGGATGGAGCAGAGGTTAGCAGCCCACATGTGTGTGTGTGTGTGTGTGTGTGTGTGTGTGTGTGTTTTGGAAGGTGTGTGAGAGAGAGAGAGAGCGAGAGAGAGAGAGAAAGAGAGAGAGTGTGTGTATGTTTATATGTTTGTGTGTTGGCCATACAGGTTTGTGGGTTGACTCCCTTGTGTAAATGTCCACATGGTGTTTATCATGTAATGTATTTTCTAGTCATACTGTAAACTTCTTCTTTGTTTTTGTATGTGTGCATATTTGTGCCTTTATACTAACTCATGTTCATACATGCTCAGACATGCTTTTGTGTCAGTCTTTTGTATTCATTTGTGTGTTTGTGCATGTGTCTTTGTAATGGAATGAATGCTCGTTGTGTTTGTGTATGTGTGTGTGCTTGTGTGTGTGTTTGTGTGTGTGTGTGTGTGTGTGTGTGTGTGTGTGTGTGTGTGTGTGTGTGTGTGTGTGAATGTCAGCATCTGTCCCATTTGGCCCAGCCCTGACTCCTCCATTCCAGTCTTGGCTTGTCAGGCGTTGCCTTCTGCCTGTGCTCTCGCCATCAGGAAGCACTCCAACTTTAATGGGTCACATTCTCGCTCGACTCCTTTTCATCCCCCCACCTCCTCTCCTCCCCTCCTCCCCTCCTCCCCTCTCCTCCTCTCCTCTCCTCTCCTCCTCCCCTCCTCCTCTCCTTTCCACCACACAGTGGCCCCTGGTGTGGCTGCCATACCCTTTCACTCGTCCGTGTTCCACACAGTGCTTCCCCAGTTCCACTCATCCATCATTTGGCTTCAGCCGCTTACCTGTCGGCTTGGCCCCTGGCCCCTACTGGGGTGGCGGAAGGTTCTAGTGTGTAGTGGTGGTGGAGTGAGTGATTAAGGTAGGGGAGAGGGGTTAGGCTGGCGGAAGGTTCTAGTGTGTGACGGAGTGAGTGATTAGGACAGGGTAACGGGGTGCTAGGGTGGCGGAAGGTTCTAGTGTGTAGTGGTGTGAGTGATAGGGCAGGGGAGGGTGTTTGGGTGGCGGAAGGTTATAGAGTGTGGCAGTGTGAGTGATTGGGACAGGGGAGAGAGTTAGGATGGCGGAGGGTTACAGTGTGTGGCAGTGTGAGTGATTAGGACAGGGGAGGGGGTTGGGGAGGTGGGCCGCTCAGCTTGTGGTGGTTTTAGGGAGCAGAGTGTATTCCGTGGTTGTAAAAATGTCCAAAATTCCGCTGCAATGTGCTGTGCTCGTCAAAGTGCTGCTAATCTCCGTTGTGTGCGTCAGTCTCTCACTCCATATCTCTCCTCCACACATCTTTCTAATGTCTTCTGTCACTTCCACTTAGGTGCCTGTGTTTTTATCTAACCATTTCCTTCCTTCTCTACTTCCCCCTCTCTCTCTCTCTCTCTCTCTTCTGTACTTTGTTTGTTGTGTTGGAAGCGTTACGTTTATATTTATTCATCTGGCAGACACTTTGGTCCAAAGAAACTCTGCAGTGAGGTATTATGCAAAACAAGTGGCTGATAAAAACGCAACATATTGAAGAGAGAAGTTGAATACTTGAGGCAATGCACTGAACTTTCGGCTGCATTCAGACACGTGATGCCACTTTAGTCGGACACAGAG